>NC_044996.1:134957627-135023140 GCF_008728515.1 Papio anubis
ACAAAAGAAAAGGGGGGATGTGGGAAGGTAGGGAATTAAAATTAATACTTGAAAATGTTTATTCAGGTGCCAGGTTAGATGCCACAGAGACATACAGTATGTCTGGAGGGTGGCAGGTAAAGAGTTGAGGGGAGGTAGAGAGCTAGGGGGGAGAGAGAGGGAAGTGGGGCTCAATATTCCTGGCTTCATTTCAGGGTGTGGAGATTAACTCAGTCAATCTCACTTGGCTGACAGAAGCACTAATGCCAAAACCGGCAATTTCATCAGCATCAGTTACACAGAAGATGGGATTTCAGAGGAAAGCACGAGAAAAGGGAGAATGATGTATGTGATTTTATTCAAATAATTAAAAACAAAGTTGGCAGTCTATCTTCCTGTCAAGAAGAATAAATATCAGACTATGGAGTTGGAAGGAGAAGTACAAGCAGCTTCCTCTGCTCCATATTAACTTTGGTCCAATACAAACTTTAGAGTTGACTCTTCACACAAACAAAAATCCTTCTCAAATGATTCTTCTATGTGTTTTTTCAGTTACTCTGTGCAGCAAGAGGACATGAGCCAGAGGTAAGTGTGGAGGAGGGTACCGGACTGAGCCACACTCAAGTTTGAGTGAAAGCCACAAATACTACTTCTCTATAGCTGAGCAAAAGAAGGGATTCTAGAAATTTCCTTTCTCTCCTTATTTTCATCCTGCCCTCATAAGTGCAGGAATCAAAGCGGGGCCTGGCCTATAGTAGGAACTGCATAGATAAGTAGATAGATAGATAGATAATAAATATACAATGCATGCATTTAAAAATGGATTAAATAAACATGGGTTGGACTTAACTAATGACATGTGCACATGGATGGATAATATTTATTAATGGATTATCTTATATACTATATTTGCAGGCTCACTGAATTATAGCAGAAGCAGCATCATAACTGAAAGTTCAAGAATCCCTTCTGAATGTCATAATGTGGCTGCTATGTGTTCTAAATTATACTTTTCCAGAGAGTTTCTTTTTTATTAATTTTATTAATAAAAAATAAAAATTCGACTAGATTCACTAAAGGGTATTGCTCATAAAACATTTTAATAATCATTTCTCTATATTTCCAGTAAACTATTAAATTGCTTTTTAACTACTTCCAAAACATTGAATTTAAGATGAAAAATGCTTCACTTTTACATCTAAACCTTTCTTTTTATTATTTAATGATTACAACAGAAATGAGTAATCCTCTCTGCATTTGTAACATGCACAAGTCCAGTTAGAGAGCAGAACTACTCTTCAGAAAAGTCCTAAATTGATTGGACTGCTGGGAGCCATACAAGGCAACAACAATATACATATCAACCTTAGGCAATGCAGGAAGGGAAACACTGCAAAGGTAATCAGATGATTATGGAGGAACTCAGCTACCTAAGAATGGCACATTGTTGTCCAGATTGGAAGTGTGAGTGCTCTGAGCCTGTTAAAAGGTTCTTTCAGGCATCCAAAACTTCTTTGCCAAAAGATTAGTAATTTTATTTAGTCTAATCCCACCAAGCGAGCCAAGTTGATGAAGACAGAAGAAGACTCAACTTTTGAAGGAGGTGAGAATTCGGATAATACAGGTGTCAGCAGACATTTTCTGTAAAGGGCCATATAGAAAATATTTTTGGCTTTGTGTACCATTTGGTCTCTGTCACAATCACTCAACTTTGCCATTGTAGTGAATGCATCCATGGACAACATGCAAATAAATGGGCAAAGTTGTGTCCCAATAAATTTTTGTTCATAAAAGCAAGTGGGCAAGCTGGATTTGCTTCACAGGCCATAGTTTGCTGACCCCTGGAATATTATGTAGATGGCTCTCCAAAACAGATCGAAGCCTAAGAAAAGACGCAGATCTCAAGGTCAAGTTGAAAATTATAGTGTTTTTAAGTTCCTTGTATTTTAAAATGTGCTTAGCAGTACCTTTACCTCTTGTATAGATCTTACGGTGTTTGTCTTCCAATAGAATTCTCCTTAAATGCATCTTTTAGATGTGCATGTCTTTTATCAAATTATCTGCATAAGCTTGAATTCAGTAAAAAAAAAAAAAAAAGAAAATCATTTTAAGCATTCCAGGAATAAAGAAATTACTACAAGTATTAGTCACACAGATACTGGAATACCTGGGGTATTAGGGTCAAGAAAGTTTTGACTAGCGATCAGAGCATCAGACACTGAATATTTTAGCCTGGCACACCAAAGTGGGTGGTTAGCAGAAGCTTGACAGAAAACTGCTCCCACTTGCAAGAATATCTGAGAAATCGCTCATTAACTGTTTCAGTTTGCACCAGCAGAGTATCCTGTTCTCAAGCACTCCCTGCAAAGCCACTCTAAGTCTCCTGCCTGCCTACCATGTAGCTGCAACCAGCCCAAACATAATAGCTTTTGTTTATCTTTCAACTCTCCAAAAAATAGATTATGTTACTCTCTCTGGAAAACTAACTCAAGAATGTACAGGGAAGGGGATAGAAAATATGTAGCACTCTACTTCTCTCCTGCAATGCAGAAGCACTCTTAGAAGAGGATGGTAGTGATGCCTACTTGGCAATGGATAATCCACTGCGGTTTGCCCCTTTGTCAATGCAGCAGCTATACACACCCTTTTTACCCATTTTAAACTTCCAAATAAAGTAAACCACATAATGCTTCTGTCCTACTTGATGCAACTATTCTTCATACATCCAAAATCCACTCACACTTTCCCCCAAAGTGGAGCCACAAAGTCCTATTTGTTATTTTATCCATAACTGGTTGATCTTTACTTGTCTTCTAGTTCAGTCATAACAGCTCTTTATCCTGCAATTTAAATATTGAAATATGGGCTTAACTCAGCCCTTATATTCGATGACAGACAGAGGAATGGAGGACAAATTTCATTAATATGTTCAGATATATTCATATCAAAAAAGGAAGAAAATATACCTATTACCATCCGCATTTCTACAACTGATCACATGGCCCTTGTTAGCATCTACAACTTTATTTTTCTACCACTCATGAGGATCTTAGACACCCAGAACAGTCAAATGAGGTCATTGTCCATCCTGAAGGCCAAGTTGGGGTTTGCAATTCTCCAGTCATCACCAGGTGATGTGTGATAGTCCAGTTCAGGTCTTCCTAACTGCAGGGGCACCTAAGAGAGCCCAATGCCTCTCCTGCTGAAGTCACCCACTTCTGGGCAGTTTCCTGGCTCAAAGGAGGCAAACAGCCTACAGTCGGAAGTTCCCAGGAGGGGAACAGATCCACCCATGTGTCTGTGTTCTCATATACACTCCTCTACCTGTGACCCTCATTTTTTAACCTTTTAAATTTGGTCCCTGGTCCACTTGAGTGGTATAAAATCTAACTCTGTCTCTCCCACTCACTGTGAAATCCAATAGATTTTACAGAGAATATCTTCATTCCAATTATACCTAAAAGGCATGTATTAACTCTCTTTGATCTAAACTGGATAGTGGAGTTGATTACAGGCTGGAGTTCATGGATTTAGATTCTGCATGAACACATTTTGCTTTGTACCAAGAAAAACCTATTTCAGGACTTCAAAGTCTAACTCCTCCTGGCCAGTCAGTTCTCAATGTGTGCTAGTGGTCAAGGGCAAGGATAGTTTGTGTGATGGTTCAGTGCAATCCCTCCCTCATTCCTAAGAAACCCAAACAGAAAACTTTTCCCTTAATGATAGACTTAATGGGCAAGAGATAATGAGATTCTTCATTTAAAAAAATGGTCAAAATGTTAGTATCATCTGAATAAGCTTAGTCAATAAAAGTCCCCAAATACCCAGGCTAGAATGCCCATTTCCAAATTCTCTCCCCATCACACACACACACACACACACACACACACACACACACACACACACACATACTCTTCTCTTAACCTCAGTGCAATAAAGATCTGGGGATATTGAGTATCAAGATCTTTGGAATGTCAGAGTAAGGCACCAGAATTCTTGTTTGCGTGAGGACTTTTTAGAGGCCAGTGTTCCTCTAACTCTCTTAATGATAAGAAGCGTCAATGACACTTGTTAAAAATACAGCTTCTCAAGTGCCTCTCCTGGAAATTCTAACTCAATGGAAGGGAGCTATGCTGTATCCCTGGGAAAGCTTTAGAAAAAGTACAGATTTCTAGGTCCCCAACCCAGACACACTGAACCTGAATTTCTAGGAATGGGCCCAGGAAACTGGTTGTAAAAAGTTCCTTGGGATATTAAACGAAAATTAGTCAGCTTTGGGGTTTGCTAGGAGAAATAGTCAAGATTTTAGGACTGATTGTCAGATTCTAAGACTAAGGTTTTGTTGTTGTTGTCGTTGTTTTGTTTGTTTTTGTTTTTGCTTTGTTTTGTTTTGTTTGAGACGGGTTTTCACTCTTGTCACCCAGGCTAGAGTGCAGTGGCGAGATCTTGGTTCACGACAACCTCCACCTCCCAGGTTCAAGCAATTCTCCTGCCTCAGCCTCCTGAGTAGCTGGGACTATAGGCGTGCGCCACTATGCCCGGCTAATTTTTTGTATTTTTTAGTAGAGACGGGGTTTCACCATGTTTTGGACAGGCTGGTCTTGAGCTCCTGACCTGAGGTGATCCACCCACCTCAGCCTCCCAAAGTGCTGGGATTACAGGCATGAGCCATAGCACCAGGCCCAGATTCTAAGACTAAGATTCTTAAGCAAAGAGTCGTAAAGCCAGAGTCAACCTCAAGGCAAGGTTGATGTGTGTTTCTGAGCAAACAGGAAATTACCATGAAGTAAAAAGATGGAGAAAATGCATTGGCCCACCAAGGTTCACCCTCCTTGCTTAAAAAAAACAAAAACAAACAAACAAACAAACAAAAAACTCCTCTGCCTTTCTCCAATCTGTCTGCAGTCCTATTTGAACACTTGAGCAGTTAAATAAGGCTTTAAACACTTCCCTTTAATCAATTAGCAAATTATTTCCTTCTCCTCAAGATGTCAGTTTCAATTTCAAAAAAGACATATGCCGTTTTTCTCTTGACATTTTAAGTTTCTCAAATTTCAGAAAATTTTCAATAATAGCAAAATAAACAACCATATACCTAAATTCACCAATTACTCATATTTTGTCACATTTGCTTTGTTCTCCCTCTCTCCCTCTCTCTCAACTATTTGAGCGTAAGATGAAGCTAATCTCACAGTACTTCATCCCTAAATTCTTCAGCATACATCTCTTATGAACAAGACATTATCTTATTATCCTACTAAACCACAACACCAATACCACACTGAGAAATTTAATATTGATAAAATAACATTACTTAATGTTATTTTAAGAATCTGATGTTATTTAAATGTTAAACATTTAAATGTTACTTAAAATCACATTATTGAATATACAATCCACATTTACTCTTCATATTCACTGAATCATGTACTTCATGATTGTTTTCGAAAAATCATCCAAGAGGGGGGGCGCCCAAGACAGCCAAATAGGAACAGCTCCAGCCTCCAGCTACCAGCGTGAGTGACACAGAAGACAGGTGATTTCTGCATTTTCAACTGAGGTACTGGGTTCATCTCACTGGGTCGTGTTGGACAGTTGGCGCTGGTCAATAGGTGCAGCCCAACCAGTGAGAGCTGAAGCAGGGAGAGGCATCGCCTCACCTGGGAAGCACAAGGGGGAAGGGAATTCCTTTTCCTAGCCAAAGGAAATTGAGTCACACAACACCTGGAAAATTGGGTAACTCCCATCCTAATACTGAGCTTTACCAAGGGTCTTAGCAAACGGCACAACAGGAAATTATATCCCACACCTGGCCCAGAGGGTCCCACGCCCACGGAGCCTCCCTCATTGCTAGCACAGCAGTCTGAGATCTAACTGCAAGATGGCAGCGAGGCTGGGGGAGGGGTGCCCACCATTGCTGAGGCTTAAGGGGGCAAACAAAGCTGCCAGGAAGCTCGAATTGGGTGGAGCCCACCACAGCTCAAGGAGGCCCACCTGCCTCTGTAGACTCCTCCTCTAGGGACAGGTCATAGCTAAACAAAAAGCAGCAGAAACCTCAGCAGAGGCAAATGCCCCCCTCTGACAGGTTTGAAGAAAGCAGTGGATATCCCAGCACGGAGAATGAGATCTGAGAACGGACAGACTGCCTGCTCAAGTGGGTCCTTGGCCCCTGAGTAGCTTAATGGGGAGACATCCCCCACTAGGTGCAGACCTACACCTCACACCTCACACCTCACACAGTGGGGTACACCCCTGAGACGAAGCTTCCAGAGCAAGAATCAGAGAGCAACACTCACTGTTCAGCAATATTCTCTCTTCTGCAGCCTCCGCTGCTGATACTCAGGCAAACAGGGTCTGGAGTGGACGTCAAGCAAACTCCAGCAGACCTACAACTGAGGGTCCTGATTGTTAGAAGGAAAACTAACAAACAGAAAGGACACGCACACCAAAACCCCATCAGTACATCACCATCATCAAAGACCAAAGGCAGATAAAACCACAAAGATGGGGAAAAAGCAGTGCAGAAAAGCTGGAAATTCAGAAACTCAGAGGCATCTCCCCCTCCAAAGGAACGCAGCTCATCGCCAGCAATGGAACAAAGCTGGACGGAGAATGACTTTGACGAGTTGAGAGAAGAGGGCTTCAGTCAATCAAACTTCTCAGAGCTAAAGGAGGAACTACATAACCAGTGCAAACAAACTAAAAACCTTGAAAAAAGATTTGACAAATGGTTAACTAGAATAACCAATGTAGAGAAGTCTGTAAAAGAACTGATAGAGATGAAAACCATAACATGAGAACTATGTGACAAATGCACAAGCTTCAGTAACCGACTCGATCACCTGGAAGAAAGAGTATCAGCGATTGAAGATCAAACGAATGAAATGAAGTGAGAAGAGAAGTGTAGAGAAAAAAGAGTAAAAAGAAATAAACAAAGCCTTCAAGAAATATGGGATTATGTGAAAAAACCAAATCTACGTGTGATTGGTGTGCCTGAAAGTGATGGGGAAAATGGAATCAAGTTGGAAAACACTCTGCAGGATATCATCCAGGAGAACTTCCCCAACCTAGTAAGGCAGGCCAACATTCAAATTCAGGAAATACACAGAACGCCACAAAGATAATCCTTGAGAAGAGCAACTCCAAGACACATAATTGTTAGATTCACCAAAGTTGAAATGAAGGAAAAAATGTTAAGGGCAGCCAGAGAGAAAGGTCAGGTTACCCACAAAGCGAAGCCCATCAGACTAACAGCAGATCTCTTGGCAGAAACTCTACAAGCCAGAAGAGAGTGGGGGCCAATATTCAACATTCTTAAAGAGAAGAATTTTTAACCCAGAATTTCATATCCAGCCAAACTAAGTTACATAAGTGAAGGAGAAATAAAATCCTTTACAGACAAGCAAATGCTTAGAGATTTTGTCACCACCGGGCCTGCCCTACAAGAGATCCTGAAGGAAGCACTAAACATGGAAAGGAACAACAGGTACCAGCCATTGCAAAAACATGTCAAAATGTAAAGTCCATTGATGCTAGGAAGAAACTGCATCAACTAGCGAACAAAATAACCAGCTAATATCATAATGACAGGATCAAGTTCACACATAACAATATTAACCTTAAATGTAAATGGACTAAATAGTCCAGTTAAAAGACACAGACTGGCAAATTGGATAGAGTCAAGACCCATCAGTTTGCTGTATTCAGGAGACCCATCTCACATGCAGAGACACACATAGGCTCAAAATAAAGGCATGGAGGAAGATCTACCAAGCAAATGGAAAACAAAAAAAAAAGCAGGGGTTGCAAACCTAGTCTCTGATAAAACAGACTTTAAACCATCAAAGATCAAAAGAGACAAAGAAGGCCATTATATAATGCTAAAGGGATCAATTCATCAGGAAGAGCTAACTATTCTAAATATATATGCACCCAATACAGGAGCACCAAGATTCATAAAGCAAGTCCTTAGAGACTTACAAAGAGACTTAGACTCCCATACAATAATGGGAGACTTTAAACCCCACTGTCAACATTAGACAGATCAATGAGACAGAAAGTTAACGAGGATATCCAGGAATTGAACTCAACTCTGCACCAACCGGACCTAGTAGACATCTACAGAACTCTCTACCCCAAATCAACAGAATGTACATTCTTCTCAGCACCACATCACACTTATTCCAAAATTGACCACATAGTTGGAAGTAAAGCACTCCTCAGCATATGTAAAATAACAGAAATTATAACAAACTGTCTCTCAGACCACAGTGCAATCAAACTAGAACTCAGGACTAAGAAACTCAATCAAAACCACTCAACTACATGGAAACTGAACAACCTGCTCCTGAATGACTATTGGGTACATAACGAAATGAAGACAGAAATAAAGATGTTCTTTGAAACCAATGAGAACAAAGATACAACATACCAGAATCTCGGAGACACATTTAAAGCAGTGTGTAGAGGGAAATTTATAGCACTAAATGCCCACAAGAGAAAGCAGGAAAGATCTAAAATTGATACCCTAACATCACAATTAAAAGAACTAGAGAAGCAAGAGCAAACACATTCAAAAGCTAGCAGAAGGCAAGAAATAACTAAGATCAGAGCAGAACTGAAGGAGATAGAGACACAAAAAAACCCTCCAAAAACTCAATGAATCCAGGAGCTGGTTTTTTGAAAAGATCAAGAAAACTGATAGACCGCTAGCAAGACTAATAAAGAAGAAAAGAGAGAAGAATCAAATAGACGCAATAAAAAATGATTAAGGGGATATCACCACCGACCCCACAGAAATACAAACTACCATCAGAGAATAGTATACACCTTTACGCAAATAAACTAGAAAACCTAGAATAAATGGATAATTTCCTGGACACTTACACTCTCCCAAGACTAAACCAGGAAGAAGTTGAATCCCTGGATAGACCAATAGCAGGCTCTGAAATTGAGGCAATAATTAATAGCCTACCAAACAAAAAAAGTTCAGGACCAGAGAGATTCACAGCCAAATTCTACCAGAGGTACAAGGAGGAGCTGGTACCATTCCTTCTGAAACTATTTCAATCAATAGAAAAAGAGGGAATCCTCCCTAACTCATTTTATGAGGCCAACATCATCCTGACACCAAAGCCTGGCAGAGACAACAAAAAAAGAGAATTTTAGACCAATATTCCTGATGAACATCCATGCAAAAATCCTCAATAAAATACTGGCAAACCAAATCCAGCAGCACATCAAAAAGCTTATCCACCATGATCAAGTGGGCTTCATCCCTGGGATGCAAGCCTGGTTCAACATACACCAATCAATAAACGTAATTCAGCATGTAAACAGAACCAAAGACAAAAACAACATGATTACTTCAATAGATGCAGAAAAGGCCTTTGAGAAAATTCAACAGCCCTTCATGCCAGAAACTCTCAATAAATTCGGTATTGATGGAACATATCTCAAAATAATAAGAGCTATTGATGACGAACCTACAGCCAATATCATACTGAATGGGCAAAATCTGGAAGTATTCCCTTTGAAAACTGGCACAAGACAGGGATGCCCTCTCTCACCACTCCTATTCAACATAGTGGTGGAAGTTCTGGCTAGGGAAATCAGGCAAGAGAAAGAAATAAAGGGTATTCAATTAGCAAAAGAGGAAGTCAAATTATCCCTCTTTGCAGATGACATGATTGTATATTTAGAAAACCCCATCATCTCAGCCCAAAATCTCCTTAAGCTGATAAGAAACTTCAGCAAAGTCTCAGGATACAAAATCAATGTGCAAAAATCACAAGCATTCTTATACACCAGTAACAGACAAACGGAGAGTCAAATCATGAATTAACTCCCATTCACAATAACTTCAAAGAGAATAAGGTATCTATGAATCCAACTTACAAGGGATGTAAAGGACCTCTTCAAGGAGAACTACAAACCACAGCTCAGTGAAATAAAAGAGGACACAAACAAATGGAAGAACATACCATGCTCGTGGATAGGAAGAATCAATATTGTGAAAATGGCCATACTGCCCAAGGTAATTTATAGATTCAATGCCATCCCCATTAAGCTACCAATGACTTTCTTCAAAGAATTGGAAAAAACTGCTTTAAAGTTCACATGGAACCAAAAAAGACCCCGCATTGCCCAGACAATCCTAAGCCAAAAGAACAAAGCTGGAGGCATCATGCTACCTGACTTCAAACTACACTACAAGGCTACAGTAACCAAAACAGCATGGTACTGGTACCAAAGCAGAGATATAGACCAATGGAACAGAACAGAGCCTTCAGAAATAACACCACACATCTACAGCTATCTGATCTTTGACAAACCTGACAAAAACAAGAAATGGGGAAAGGATTCCCTATTTAATAAATGGTGCTGGGAAAATTGGGTAGCCATAAGTAGAAAGCTGAAACTGGATCCTTTCCTTACTCCTTATACGAAAATTAATTCAAGATGGATTAGAGACTTAAATGTTAGACCTAAAACCATAAAAACCCTAGAAGAAAACCTAGGTAATACAATTCAGGACATTGGCATGGGCAAGGACTTCATGTCTAAAACACCAAAAGCAACGGCAACAAAAGCCAAAATTGACAAATGGGATCTAATTAACTAAAGAGCTTCTGCACAGCAAAAGAAACTACCATCAGAGTGAACAGGCAACCTACAGAATTGGAGAACATTTTTGCAATCTACTCATCTGACAGAGGGCTAATATCCAGAACCTACAAAGAACTCAAGCAAATTTACAAGAAAAAACAAACAACCCCATCAAAAAGTGGGCAAAGGATATGAACAGACACTTCTCAAAAGAAGACATTCATACAGCCAACGGACACATGAAAAAAATGCTCATCATCACTCGCCATCAGAGAAATGCAAATCAAAACCACAATGTGATACCATCTCACACCAGTTAGAATAGCAATCATTAAAAAATCAGGAAACAACAGGTGCTGGAGAGGATGTGGAGAAATACGAACACTTTTACACTGTTGGTGGGACTGTAAACTAGTTCAACCATTGTGGAAAACAGTATGGCGATTCTTCAAGGATCTAGAACTAGAAATACCATTTGACCCAGCCATCCCATTACTGGGGAGATACCCAAAGGATTATAAATCATGCTACTATTAAGACACATGCAGACGTATGTTTATTGCAGCACTATTCACAATAGTAAAGACTTGGAATCAACCCAAACATCCATCAGTGACAGACTGGGTTAAGAAAATGTGGCACATATACACCATGGAGTACTATGCAGCCATGAAAAAGGATGAGTTCGTGTCCTTTGTAGGGACATGGATGCAGCTGGAAACCATCATTCTCAGCAAACTATTGCAAGAACAGAAAACCAAACACCGCATGTTCTCACTCATAGGTGGGAATTGAACAATGAGATCACTTGGACACAGGAAGGGGAACATCACACACCGGGTCCTATTGTGGGGAGGGGGGAGGAGGGAGGAATAGCATTAGGAGATATACCTAATGTAAATGACGAGTTAACGGGTGCAGCACACCAACATGGCACATATATACATATGTAACAAACCTGCACATTGTACACATATACCGTAGAACTTAAAGTATAATAATAATAATAATAAAAAGTATAATGCATTCATTCTCTTTAAATCCTCTACCATACTATTTTAGGGGTAGAACTGAAGCCCAGTGCCATATGCATTTCAGCCCCTGTGAGTTGTTTAGCTTTGCCCTGTGTCACAGGGTCTCATCCTAAGTCAGTTTATATGAAGGGCTGTGGACAGAACATCATATTCTTTGTAACTACTGGAAAATAAAGACGCCCTCCTTCTGATGTGAGTCCTATAGCATCTTGCATGAAAAGGAGAACATTATATTATTCTTGGTGATGAGAGTAGATGTTACCTAGAAGATATCACATATACGATTTGATTTCCAATTCATTAGCACATGAGCTGGCTACCCTGCCATGTTCCCCCACTGGTTCTGCAAGTCCACAACCCTCAGTCTGTCCATCCCCCTCTTCCCCTTTCATGACTTTGGCATGACACACACTTATGTCTCTCTAACTCCTCCCCATCTACCACCTTGTCCAACACTTCAGAGTGGCACCCCAGGATCTTGGCATTTAAGTTGTGAAAAGTTACCAGGCCTATGTGTATCAATGGCCCTACTGAACGCTCATACAAAGAAATTATAGTTTAGTGTGAAAAACCCCATTGCCTTTGTAAATGCTGCGATAACACTCATTACATCAGAACAGAGCCAAAGAAAGAAGCTTAGATTTAATCTGTTTTAATCTCAGTTATTTCCTAATATAAAAGACTGTGGGCATTTTCACATTCTTTGGAAGGATTAGCAAAGGCCAACATGAATAACAAATTGACATTTCTGAAG
The DNA here is from genome assembly GCF_008728515.1 of Papio anubis. Classification (NCBI taxonomy): domain Eukaryota; kingdom Metazoa; phylum Chordata; class Mammalia; order Primates; family Cercopithecidae; genus Papio; species Papio anubis. Next base: position 134,970,003 of record NC_044996.1, read on the forward strand.
TTCTGGAAGAGCCAAAAGCAATACTAAAGGAAGGCAGATAGATCAAATTTCTGAACAGAATTATTTTTCTTAGCAGAGTTTAAAAGTTAACATTAGGAACAAATGTTAAACAGCTCTGCACGGTTATTTTTCTTTACCTGGAACACATTTTGCCAAACAGTTTAACTGACAATTTAGAAAGACACATCTTGATGTTATTTTTTTTGGTGAAGAGTATATTGGTTCCCATCAAATTGTTGAATATTTGTGTTAAAAGAGATCTAAAGAAAAGTAATCTACGTCAGCCTTTCATTTCATAAATGAGGAAAGTCAGGCTGAGAAACAGTACCCAAGCATCCAGTGTCATAAAATAACAGATTTATGACAGTTCAGGCCTACAACCCTGGTTTTCTGATGACTTATCCAATGATCTTTTCATTATCTTTGTCCCTTTCCTCAAGAAGATTATATTTTATCATTATATAGTATTAACTTGCTCCATTATAACCACATTCCAGGTTGCTTTGATGTATCTTGAATCAAAATAGCAAAAACAAATTGATTCTTGTGGCTCTACTTGTCTTAATGTCCCACAAAGTCACTGATAAATGCTGTGAGGGTTGGGTCCATCCCAGCCCTTGGATATAAATATATTCACATCTAACAGAATTGTGAAATGAAAAGATTCCTAAGATATTAGTTCTATGACAGGATTCTATATCCTAACACATTCTGCCTTCCCTCTTAGTCCTAGACATGGGATTTAGTCTAAACCAGGGTTTCTCAACCTTACCACTACTGACTTTTACGGCCAGATAATTTTTATTGGTGACTATCAACCTGTGCCTTGCAGGGTGCTTAGCAGCATCCCTGAGTTCTACCCACTAGATGCCAGTAGCACCCCATCCCTAAATTGTGACAACCAAAAATGTCTCCAGAAATTGCCAGAAGTCTCCTGGGGTGGGGGTACAAAATCACCTCAAATTGCGGCTCATTGGCCTAAACCCTTTAGCACTTATATAAACCTTGATACAAAATAGGAGCAAAGCAGAGATGAAAAGTGGGATACAAAGGAACTTACTGGCACCTTTGACTATGAACCTTCCTTGGCTCTAAAGCCAATTAAATGTTTTGGTGAAAAAAAGGAAAGTTGTTTTAATCAACCATATGCCTTTCCTCACTCCCACCATACTTTTGCCTTAAAGTAAGTTTTTGTTGCCATGAAAACAGAGCCTGCCTGTTTGTAATTATAATATTATTCTGCAGCAAATTTCAGAAAGTGCCAATTGGTACACTTTCAACATCAAATTCTCTCCCTCTTCATCTCCCTTCCCTAGCCAGGAGTTTAGAGAAGAGGAAGGAATGAGAGAAGAATGTCTGGTATCCTCAGCTCTGACCTCTTAATGCCTGCACTCAGCATAAAACTCTCAGGTCTCCAGGACCTGGCAATCAAACCTTCCAACACGGCCCTGTCTCGGACTGAACTTCATTTGCTCAGCATTTCCACCCAAAACCACAGAACTTTGATAAGAGTTAGTCAGGACTCAAAGATGGTGAAGAAAGGGAAGGAAGAGGTAAGACAAGTAGAGCCATGAGAATCAATTTGTTCTTGCTATTTTGAGTCAAGATACATCAAAGTAAATTGGAACTTACTTTGCAAGTAATACTATACAAATGGAGCAAGCTAATACTATACAATGATAAACACCCATTCTTTCTTCAATTTTTATTTTTATTTTAAGTTCTGGGGTACATGTGCAGGATGTGCAGGTTTGTTACATAGGTAAATGTGTGCCATGGTGGTTTGCTGCACCTATCAACCCGTCACCTAGCATAAATACCCATTCTTAATGAAAATGAGCTATGGTATTATTTTATTCATAGCCTGTGTTACATCTCTGAATATGTCAGTAATAAACATGCCGTAGAAATTTAATAGAAATATCGAATAGATGTGGTTATAAACATGCTGTAGAAATTTAACAGAAATATCTAATAGATGTGGTTCTTACATAATTTCTTCTCTGGCATTTCATAGCTTGAGATATAATTTACATATAATAAATTGTTCAAATCTGAACTGTAAAGCTCTATAAATTTTTGCATATGTATACATTCATGCAACTGCTTCCCAGATGAAGACATATAACTTTTTCATTATAGAAAGCTTCCCCTATTTCCATCTAGTTAATACCCACCCTTACCTCCCAGGGCAAGCAATATTGTGATTTCTACCAATGAAAGATTAGCTTTGTCTGTTTTTTTATCCCATAAATTAAATTGTACAATATGTACTCTTTGTGCCCTTTTTCCTTAGAAACTCAATGTTTCTAAGGTTCATTCATTCAGTTTTGTGTGTCAATGGTTTGTTCTTTTTTGTTGCTATGTAGTATTCCTCCATCTAAATAAAACACAGACTCCTGTTGATGGATATTTGTGCCTGTGTATATGTATGTGTCTATACAGACTATTATGAATAAAAATGCAAAGAAAATGGGATGTACTAGTCTTTGTGTGGATATATGCACTTGTTTATCTTGGGTATATAACTAAGAATAAAATTATAATACTAAAAATGGAAAATATCAATCATCAAATTGAATTTTTTATATTGTTATAAAGACTTGAAGGACACAATGATATTCTCCCATTTATTTTACACAAAGGGAATATAGATAAACCTTTTAAATAATTAATCAGGAAAATATATTAATGCAGATGAAGACACAGAACACCTGACAGTAAGGTGAATATAGAATTTTTCATGAAACTGGGAGACTTTCTGAGTGAAAGGGGCATGATCAATATTTATATTGGGACTGTTTAACCTGGACTTTGCTGAGAAAACTGGATCTTATGGCCACTCATGCTAATTCTGACTGAGAAGATGGAAACTAGGCCAGACATCTAATGCCAACTTCAGAATCAACTCCCTTTTTGACCTTGGTCAACTTGTTTAAACCTGTCCTTTAATCATGGCATTGGTCAGAATATTCTCCACTGAAATTTTATGAAGACCCCATAAATGGCAAGTCATAAATCATAAACCTCAAAGCCAATAAAGCTGTCCTGCAAGGATTGAGAGCTGGAATGCAGACTTCCAGGGTTGAGATGTATGCTTTCAAGAGCCTGGTTGTACCCGCTTCTAAAGTGCCACTCAATTAATTTATGAGGTTCTCTCTTCTCTTTCATTTACTTTTCCAGTTGTGACTTAAAATAAGTTTTGGCTAGCCACATATGCTCTATGTTATTTCACTGAAAAGATGTGAACTGCAAATTACATCAGTGGTTGCGACACATTTGGCAATATCTTTCCTCTTCATGCTTCAGTCAACTAGACTTACTGTGTGATGAGAATCCCAGAGGCCCAGTGTGACAGTCCCTGAAATTTTCACTAAGTCAAATCCCATGAAATTGTTTCATCGAGCTGACACTTGACATTGGGGGAAAGGGGGTTGGCATTACCTCATCAAAGTTGGTGTTCTTAGGCTCACATGGGACAACAATGCTTTATTTCTACCATGTTTAGAAACTTTAAGGCAACACAAGACAATAACCACAAAACAGCAATGCCATTTGAAAAGGAGGGGCTGCCAGTTTTTGCATGCATTTAAAACTACGTTTGTCAAAAACAAAAAGCAAAAAGATAGAAAATAGGTCTCTTGCAAGGGAAACAAGGTATACCGGCTATGTTTAGAATGTCCCCAGAGTCACTGGATTGAAATAATTAGTTGCAAAGAAAGTATAAATTTAGGTAAAATAATGATAATCTGATATTAAGGACATTGTGTTTCCTACTGTAGAAAAACAGCCATTCCAAGTGAATTCATTGGGGAGTCATAACCTGTTGCAAAATTACAAGTTAGAACAAGGACTAAAAATATAGCATAAAATCAGAAACTAAAATACTATTTATAACATGAATTCTTTTTTATTTACTTTTAAAAAATTATGGATACATAATAGTTGTACATATTTATGGGGTACCTGTACCCCATAAATTGTTATATATATAACTATACATGTAATAGTTTTTATACAAGCCTGTAATATATAATGATCAGATCAGAGTAATTGGGATAGCCATCATCTCAAGAATTTGTGCTAGGAATATCCAATTCCACTCTTTTAGTTATTTTGAAATATACAGTAAGTTATTGTTAACTATCAGCACCATATTGTGCTATTGAACATTAGATCTTATTCCTTCTATGTAACTGTATTTTTGTACCCATTAGCTATCCCGTCTTTAATCCCCCTCATCTAGGACATGAATTCTTTGTGGATAAACTTTTGTTTCATAAAATCATCATTATCTTACCGCTAAGTTAATATTTTCGAAGTATAAAACATTTTTCACTGAGTGTATACCTTCTAGATTTCAAATACAAAAATGTATCCACATTCATTAATTTCAAAATATATATCATGTTTTACATAAACATATATATTTTTAAGTTTTTAAAAATCCATGTCTATTTCTAAATCTGAACACACACACACACACACACACACACACACATACACCATACACAGTCTTCTTCCTACCTTTTGAGAGTCACTGCCTTCTGAAAAAACCCTTCCTAATGTAAATTTTCATAAGTAAAAAACAAAATCACCATTAATATGGCAAAGTTTTTAAAATGGTAAAGGTTTTATACATTTCCGATGCCCAAATTAAACCTATTTATGCTAAAGCAACACCAAGTCACACTAAAATGAACCTGGTAATGTCAATATTTAACACAAGTTGTTATAACACAACATAACAAGGGAATAGCCCTTTAATTCATCACTAACATGGTTACCTATCTGCATATGTTCCATTCTTTCCTAGCAGTTATGTATCATGCATATCACACATGTAAACCTGTGATCATAACACACGCATTTGACCATCATTGTTTAAGTAATTGCACTTTTAGTTAAAAAATAAAAAAAAAAAATGAAACTATCAGTGATAACAATGCAAATGCACCTGAGATCACGACTATTCCAAACCAGCAAACCAGGAGTTCTCTTGGAGGAAGAGATGGCAAGAAGCACCAACTGCTTCGTGCCTGTTCCATAAAACATGGCCATCTATTTTCTTTGGGCCAACCAATGAACATTCAAATGCCCTTCCATCTGTCCTCTACCAAGCCCAGTCATGATGACTGGGTCATTCTTCTCTAGCGTTCTTTAAAGACAGCCAAGCGGACACAGGGGTGCTATCTGCAGAGTTTGGTGAGGACCTGATCAAAGATAAGGTGACTTTTGAAGCTGTCCCATATTAAGAGGTGTCTAGATAAGACAACAGAGTAGAGGAACAAAAATATACCATTTCAGTTAGAGCAAAAGTATCTTTATCTGTGTTTGTGTTAAACACATGTATGTCCATGTGTGCCGTGATGCATCTAATCACAGTTGGCAAAGTGTTCCTCAGTAATTTGCTGAGCTAAGAGACTTGGTGTCACTGGGAGAGAGTGAAGCCGACATAAAGAGTGTAATGTTTCCTTTGATAAAGACAATTCATCTCATCCCAATGAGTCTCTCCTTTTGCTTGGGATGCCCAAACTCTCCAAGGAAGGAGTGGAAAGAACAGAAAAGATGAGGGAGACAGGAAACCAGAGCAGAGGAGAAGAAGAGATACAGCAACCTGCGACAGAAAGTTAAAATCTATCGAGGATGGGAATTAGAGAGTTGCAGGTATGGACAGGGCCTCAGATACTTCCCACTCTAACCATCTTTCCCACTCAGAAGGAAGCAGGAAAAAGAGTACTGGGGCATCAGCCAGTCCTGCCCAGACTCCTCAGAGCCACCATTTTCACCCAGACTCTGTCTAGAACCCAGGTGGCTGCTCAATTCAGCTCACTTTGTACATGGGTCTCTGCATCCTCTCTGAAAAAAGTTAGGTGCTGGTCAGTTGAATGTGGCTATAGAAAGTAATGAGGAAGTATTCATGGAGATGACCAGACAAGTGGAGCCTTCTTAAGAGGAGATGCCTTAGGACTGGAATCCCTTAATCCATGGTTTTCAGCCAGGGGCATTTCTGACCCCTGGGCAACCTTGAACAATGTCTGGAGACATTTCCAGTTGTCACAACTCAGGGTAAGGGAGGATGCTACTGGCTTCTAGTGAATAGAGGCCAGGGATGCTGTTAACGTCCTAAAATGAACAGGGCAGCCGCCACAACCAAGAATTATGTGGCACCAAATGTCACTAGTACTGTGGCTGAGAAACCCTGGCCTAAAAGAAGCCAACCCTAAAGGTCAGCTTGGTGATACAGGAGCAGCCAGATTACATGGCTAAGAGGGACATAGTTAGACAGAGTCAGACATGGGACATCTCTGGGCTTCAGAAGGACTTTAACTCAAGTGGAGGAACAAATGAGAAGTCAGAATTGTGTTGCTGAAACGTCAGAAGTTTCAAAGTCAGAATCAAGATTCCAGCAATTACTTGATGTTTCCCAGTCTTCATTTTTTCATCTGTAAGACTGGGATCCTAACATTGCTCCATAGGAATTTGCTAAGACTAAAGAAGATATTGAACATGAAGAACTTCTCACCAGTGATTGGCAAGTAACAGGCACTTCACAAAGAGCACTTCTCTTCCCTTTTCTTGCTCTAGGTAACCTCTGGAATGAACATTACAGAGATATAGCAAGGAAGTGGATGGTTGGATCTTTTCCCCACAGCCTGACATTTTCAGAGCTCCTTGATCTTTCCCTTTGTAATTTTTTCTTTCTACCCCACCTCCTTCTAAGAACGGAAATTTCCCATCCATCAGTGATCACAGACTCAGGCAAGGGCTTGAGGTGTAACTTTTTTCACCTTGTGACTCATGAAAGTACAGTAGGATGATCTCACCAGGAATCTATGCACATAAGAGACTAAAGAGCCTCATAGAAAATAACTTACCCTGGAAGAATAAAAAATCAACGGGAAAAGAGTGTTTCAAGGACAACAGCAAACTTTGAAAGAAAGGGGTCATTCTAAGCACAGCATAAGCCTCATCACGAATTCACCCTCAATCTCTGGACAAGGAAACATTAAAAAATACCTAGTAAGAACCAAAATTGTTTCTGCAAAATTTCTAAGGGCTACTGAAAGCACAAATATTATTAGATTTATAACTATGAAGGAGAAGCTGGCATTAGTGGAGACTTTGCTTATGAGGGCTGCCCACTTTATTCTGACAACCAAGTTGGTGATATGGTGGCCTCTATCCACCTCTATTCACCTTGACAGAATGCATTGGTTGCAACTGTAGCAGCAATGCTCTTTTTAAGCAATCAAATTCCTCCCCACAGAGACTCAGAGGAGGGGAAGAAAGAGGTGGTGTACTAGTCCGTTTTCACACTGCTATAAAGAACTTCTGAGGCTAGGTAATTTATGAAGAAAAGAGATTTAATTGACTCACAGTTCCATAGGCTGTACAGGAGGCACAGCTGGGGAGGCCTCAGGAAACTTAAAATCATGGTGAAAGGGCAAAGGGAAAGCAAGCACGTCTTCACATGGCAGCAGGAAAGAGAGAGAGTAAAAGGGGAGATGCTACACATTTTCAAACAACCAAATCTCATGAGAACTCTATCATGAGACAGCATTGGGGGGATGGTGCTAAACCATTAGAAACCACCTCCGTGATCCAATTACCTTCCACCAGGCCCCTCTTCCAACATCGGGAATTACAATTCAACATGAGATTTGAGTGGGAACACAGAACCAAACTATATCAGGTGGTGTGCATTCCCGCAGCATGGGGAGGACACATAGAGTACAGTGGGCACATTCTCTGGATATCCCCAAGATTATGGAGGGACAACTTGAGCAGTGGAGGCCAGAGCAGCCAGAGAAACACTTTTGGAGGTTGCCACTTGGCATTCTTTTCTTACTCGAACAGTTATGGCACAAGTTACAGTATAAGAGTAAACCATTATTCTCTCAGAACACCCAGTGGGTCTGCTTTCCTGTTGCTAAAAATCCTAACACCAAGTTTCAGCAGTAACAATAAGATGTTCACTGTGTCCCTGTAGCCATGCAAATACTGCAGAGCCTCAACTTGAGCCCACAAACCTTTGACAGGCCAGATCCACTATAGCACATGATGGTGTTATGGGTAGGGGGAGGGAAATTACTGCTCTTATAACTTAGCTGATTCGAAATTGATGCTTCTAAGTTGCTGTATCCTCACTTCCCCACTAAAATTAATACATTAAGTCCAAATCTTTCTGCTTAGGGTAAGGAAAAGTAAAGCTAAGGCTGCTCGACTCGCCTTATGGCGTGCTGTGAGACAAACGAGAGCCCAGGGTCCCTTGCTCACCTTGACCATCACTGCCTGACCCTTGGAATCTATACAGTGTAAATAAAGATCTGAGGGAAAAAATTCCTGGCTCTCTGTGATGTTTTAGAGGAATGCAAAAAATTAGACCTAAGGCATTTGCATTGAAACTCTTACATTCCATTATTGATATCTGAAGCTCTTTTGCTGGTTCTTTATGTCTTTTTATGGACAGGATGTTAATCTTAAATCAAGATTGTAAAATTTAACAATTTTAAATATATGCATGCTTAACTAAAAGATTTTAGAGATTAAGAATCATTTGTAAAATTAGATTTTACACATCTGATTTAAAAACATGTATTGAATGTTAGCCCCAAGACCCCAAATCCATTCATTTGTAGGTACTAAAGGCTCCCAAGAGGTGAGTTGATTCTAGCCCTAGCCCAATTAATCCTGACTCTAAACATTATATGTGTATTTTTATTGAGTGCTTCCTACATGTCGGGGTACTGGGCAAAAAGCTGTTTGAGCACTGTATCTAATATGTCTGCAATACTTCCCTCTTCACTGTGGGGAAGAAATGTTTCACTCTCCTCTTAATTTTCATATATATATATATGCATCTGTATCACACTTCCCTCTTAATTCTCTTATATATGAATAATTTATATGTGTATATGTGTGAATACACACACATGCATTTATATATACATAAAGATAAATGGCACCTAAAGTATGGCATCAGTGCTCACTCCAGCTCATTGATTCCCATGGGTTTGTGGGGCCAATGTCAAGCTTTTCACGAAAACAAAAATTTCTGAACTTTTTATTTAAATATCCTTGTTATAGTCTGAATTATGTCTCCCCCAAATTCATATGTTGAAGTCCTAAACCCAGTATCTTAGAATGTGACTGTATTTGGAGATAGGGCCTTTAAAGAGGTAATTAAGGTAAAATGAGGCTGATAGGGAGGGCTCTATTCCAATCTGACCAGTGTCCTTATAAGAGAATCTTTGGGACACAAAGAGACACACCAAGGATGCATGCATACAGACAAAAGACCATGTGAGGACACAGCGAGTAAGTGGCCATCTGCAAGCCAAAGACAGAGGACTCAGAAGAAACCAACCCTGCCGACACCTTCATTTCACACCTCTGGCCCCCAGAACTGTGAGAAAATAAATTTCTGTTGTTTGAGCTACCCAGTCTGTGTCATTTTGGTATGGTAGTTCTAGAAAATGAATACACTCTCATTTTTGAAAATTCAGGTTTTTAACAGCACTGTGTAGGTCAAACAAAAACACAACTAAAATGAAGAATGAACTCTCATACATAATGGGAGTGTGCATAAATTGCTTCAATCTCTATGGAGGGTAACTTGGAAATATCTATCAAAATTAAAAATGATTATTTTTGAGTCAGATATTCCATTCCTAAACTATTTATCCTGCAGAAATATTCTCATGTGTGAACTAATGTGTTCAATATTTGTTGCATCATTTCAATACAGCAAACCACATACATGACCACTGATATGGGACTAGTAAGTAAATTATAGCACACCTATACAATAGAATTCTGTGTAGTTATTTTTTAAATGAGGCAGCTCTATATAGAATGATTTTACAGATAGAGTGCCAAGTTAAAAAGTATCAGAACTCTGTGTGTGTGTGTGTGTGTGTGTGTGTATAACCATTTGTGTGAAATAATGTGTAACGTGTTTCATTTTTTTTCTTTTTTTTTTTTGAGACGGAGTCTCGCTCTGTCACCCAGGCTGGAGTGCAGTGGCCGGATCTCGGCTCACTGCAAGCTCCACCTCCCGGGTTCACGCCATTCTCCTGCCTCAGCCTCCCGAGTAGCTGGGACTACAGGCGCCTGCCACCTCGCCCGGCTAAGTTTTTGTATTTTTAGTAGAGACGGGGTTTCACTGTGTTAGCCAGGATGGTCTCGATCTCCTGACCTCGTGATCCGCCCGCCTCGGCCTCCCAAAGTGCTGGGATTACAGGCTTGAGCCACCGCGCCCGGCCTGTGTAACGTGTTTCAAAATGGCCCCTCAAACTGGGATGTGAAACAGAAAAAAATGTATCTGATACTGAAGTCAGGGTTTTTGACCATGACCTTGAGGTATTTACTAGGGACACCATACCTATACCCAACCAAGATCTCTCGGCCCATTTCCAGATGAGCACTCAAATTTCTCAGTGCAGTTGGAGCCCTGCCCTACACAGCTAAGAGAGGCTGTGATCATCAGACTTCATTACTTCTTTTTCCCTGGGCAGGCTTCTACTCTGGCCTTTCCTGGCCCCTCCCTGCTTTGCCACTAAACACTGCCTGAAATATGGACGGCCTACCCAGAATGAACTCTCCCTTTGTGATGTCTCCTTGGGTGCCAACAAATGGGCTACTACTATCTCCCTCTTTTGAACAAAGGCTCTCTATGACCTGGTTAAAGCATTTAGCTTAGGTGGCAAGAGTATTCCATGGAGCATAAGAACCTCATTATTTATATGATCAACTAAATCTTACAAATGCTGCATACAGTTGCATACTCACAAACACATTAGCATATAAAGACTCTGAAATCTCCGCAGTACAGAAAAGTGGTTGCCCTTTTTCATCCCACAGTTGCCCAAGATTATTTAACTTATGAATCTTCCCTCTTTGTTGCACATCTATGTACATCATGTAAAACTAGTATTTCCTAGTGTGTAACACAGTTGAGAAAATCTCTTCTAAGCCAAGTCCAGCTTCCATTCTTTTTTCCAGCTTGCTCTTTATAGAAGAGACTCCAATTACCTTCCCAAACAAGGCTCCAAGGATTACCGCTAACAAGAAGAATAAAACAACAACAACAACAAAAATAAGACTAAATAGGAGAGGGAGAGAAACCCAATAAAGAGGCAAAATTTTTAATTAAATGTCAAATTTTATAATTTGATGGTTCTACTTATTTCAGATTAAGAAAAGAAACCTGATCATGGAAACTAATAAATTAGAAACCAGGAGGCAAGCAGGCAGGAGAACAGACAGGAATGTTGAAGGTCACAGCAGGCAATGGATCATAAATCAGGAGCCAAGAGAACACAAACACCTGAAAGGAGGTCAAGGTCAATGGTTCTACTCTGGACAACTCACCAGGAACCATTAAAAAGCCATGGGAGTGAGATGGCTATAGATTCTTACCCAACAGATGATTAAAAGATTATTAATTTGGTTTGATTGGCCTGAATTCTCAACAGCCAACATGTTTATGCATGTTGTACATCTAACGGAGCACCATTAAGATGGCTGACACTGTAGATCTGTGTATTTATTGACATAATTCTGACAGACTTTTTCTAACAAAATGTTTATATATTTTTTGTTTGTTCATTTGTTTCGTTTTTGAGATGGAGTCTCGCTCTGTCACCAGGCTAGAGTGCAGTGGTGTGATCTTGGCTCACTGCAACGTCTGCCCCCCAGGTCCAAGCGATTCTCCTGCCTCAGCCTCCTGAGTAGCTGGGACAACAGATGCACGCCACAACGTCCAGCTAATTTTTGTATTTTTGGTAGAAACGGGGTTTCACCATGTTGGCCAGGATGGTCTTGATCTCTTGACCTCATGATCCGCCTGCCCCGGCCTCCCTAAGTGCTGGGATTACAGGCGTGAGCTACTGCACCCAGCCCAAAATGTTTATAACAATATAGAAATACATTATATTTCTAACTCATGCAAAGGTGCCATATGAGCAAGCAACAATCCTGCCCCAAGATCTGCCTGGTCTCTGGAAGGCCATGGAGGTAATGGCAGGAGGGCAGCTCTTGAAATCAGATGACCTGCATTCTATACCCAGCAGTTTTCCTCACCATTTTAGGTTTGAATGTCCTCATCAGCAAAATGAAATCTGTTCTAGATGATGTTTCAGTTACATGAATATATTAGATTCTTTCTCACCTCTGATTTTTCACATATGCTATTGCTTCTACTTGGAATGCTTGTCCTTCACTCATCCCCAGGCTGGCCCTCCACATTCTTCAAGTCTCTGCATAAATGTCAAATTTTCCAGAATGCTTTCTCTTCTACCTTGGTTAGATCCCCTACTCAAGGCTTTCATCAGACATCCTCCACCCACCATCAATTCACATCAAATGTTATCATAACTATTTTTTTCACTGTTTGTCTTTCCCACTAGACTTTAAATACCCATGGACAGAAAACCTCTCTCTCTCTCATTCAGGGCTGCGTCTCCACTACCAAGCACACAGTAGAAACTCAATAAAAATTTGTTAGATGAAGACATGAACAATCTTAAAATTTATATGGAGACCAATACATCTTTTTTTAACTTTTAAGTTCAGGAGTACATGTGCAGGTTTGTTACACAGGTAAACTTGTGTCATGGGGGTTTGTTATAGAGATTAGTTCATCACCGAGGTATTCTCATTTTTTAAAAGAATTTTTCTGTATCTAGTATGCCACTTCGTTTGTCAAAGTTAGGCAAATTCACTTGTCTCCTACTTAAGAAAGTTAATTATTGAATCCTGATTTCTTATCCCTGCACATTTTTATAAAAATAAAGTGCTATATAGGCACAAATATATTCTTATAAAGTTGTATATGTTTTGAGCGTGTGAAAACTAATTTCTACTTTAATTGTACTTAGCAACTCAAATGGAATGGAGCCGTCTTATTAATAAATACCCCTCCTCCCAATTTACTTAGCAAATTCAGATTAATTAGGACCATTTTACTTTAAAAGAGTGGACTCTTGGTGTTAACAGTGGGAGTGGTGGTGAGGGAAGTTCTGTTATTATCGATATGGAAATATCTTGATCATTTTCTCAGGGAAAGAAATCAAGATAAAGAACACCAGAAGTGTGATTTGCATGATCCCCCCACCTTGGCCCCATCCCCCAGTCTTCCAGAGGACTTCGTCTTTGGCAGTCATGTTTTGGAAGGCCAAAAATGATCCTCTGATACTAAAAGGGAGTCGAAAGATGAGACCAACTGGATCTTATTGCGAAAAGGGGCAGCATTTGAGGCAGGTGGCATATACCCCTACAGGAGGAAGAATTTACTCCCTGGGAGGTAAGATTCTCAGCACTCACAGATGTTTAACAGTACAGACTGTGAAGCTGGACTGCCTGGGTTCAAATCCTAGCTCTACCCTACTATCTGGGGAAACTTTGTATGTTACTTAATGGCGTGGTGTCAAGCTCACTCATCTGTAAAAATAGGGATAGTTACGGCAACTACATTATAGGGTTGTCATACCAGTAAAATGAATTAATACATTCTGGAGATTAGAAAAATGACTACCATAATAAGTTCTCAATACTCATATATGTCAAGTTGGACTTATATTATGTTTAGCTCTATATTCATGGGCAGGGACTGAGAGGGAATTGCTTTTGTAAGATACAGAGTACACGCCAGCCTAGCCTGAGGAAATTGGCAAAAACTGAAATGGCAAAGTTCCTTTGGGTAGAGGAGCCCAAAAGAGCTGAGGTCACTTAGAGGCCAGACTATAATTGCTTGAGATTCTCCAAATTCTCTGACTTTGGTGTAGGCAGTGGTAGCAAGGGAGAAGACAGAAGGCAGGTGAAGACACCAGTTAATGCAGTAAGGGTGACAGAACTGGGAAACAAAAGCAGCCAAGAAGCAGAGATGGGAAATGCCTGGAGAAGATGATCACTAGACTCCCCAGTTAAATATTTGCTAGGCTTTCCTTTTTAGGTGCCTTCTGGAGAACAGCATAACAAACTACCTCATGGTATAGGAGGCATCTAGAGCCCAAAGCCTGTATAATTGTTCCTCAGTTTTTTCTCAACAGGGAAAATCCTCTTAGATAATTCCAAAGTGTTCCAATCACCCAGCCTCTTTTAATGGTGCCCCCTGGAGTTGTGTAACACAGATGCTGAGCTGAGAGATCATAAATTACGTTTCTCCATCTATAAGTAATTTGTTAGCCTATTATTTCCACCTTATAATTCTGTACCGTTTCCTTTCACTGCATAACAGAAACTAATTTACATCTGCAATTAATTTTTGCATTTATTTATGTATTTATTTAGAGACAGAGTCTCACTCTATTGCCCAGGCTGGAGCACAGTGGTACCATCTTGGCTCACTGCAACCTCTGCCTCCTGGGTTCAAGCAATTATCCTGCCTTGGCCTCCAAAGTAGCTGGGACTACAGGTGCATACCATCATACTCAGTTAACTTCTGTATTTTTAGTGAGAGAGGGTTTCACCATGTTGGCCAGGCTGGTTTCGAACTCCTGACCTCAAGTGATCTGCCTGGCTCGGCCTCCCAAAGTGCTGAGATTACAGGCGTGAGCCACCGTGCCCGGCCAGTATTTTCATTTAGAGGCTACTGATTCATCACTAAGTTGTCAGGAGTGATATGTGTATGTTAAATAACCTCTTTTAAGAGGTTATTTAGAAGAGGAAGACACAATTATTCACTTCATTTATAAGAGTTGGTCTATTACAATTTGGTTGTTCCTTTCACAAAGCATTTGTGACATTGTTAGAACTTGTCATTAAGTCCCTTGGCGGAGGGCTCTACCTCTAATCTTTGCCCAGCACTAGCTTCTTACTGTCCTATTTTCTCACCCATCTCACACACTGCAACTGAAAATTGTGGCTGGGCTTGCATATGTAATTAGAGTTGTGCCTCTTTGCCAGGTGGTTTCTTCCTCCTCTACTAATTAGTCTAGTTTTCCCTTTAAGGCACACAGGAATTATCAGTTAAGTCAAATGAAAACAATAGTCTGGGTGATGTCAGTTTTTGAAACTGTTGATTACTTTCCATATTATATCATATGGTCATGAGGATTACTCTGCACTTATGGGTAAACTATTCAGCTACTCATTAGCTCAATCCAGACACATCGAGGCTTGTCCTGGTTTAACTAACTTTTAAGCCATGTGACACGGAAAAAAACGAATTATTCTTCAAGAGTTAAACTGACTATCATGCTAAGACCTTCCATTCCTGATGGCATTTGTAGTCATTTTTCTCACAACCCAACAGTTCCAAGACAAGGATTTGGAAGAAAAAGCAACAAAAATAATGGTGCTTGGATATCTCTTAAGAAGCTAGAGTCATATTTTGCAAATACATTATTGTCCATTTTTCAAGCATCCTAACAGGATGTGATAGACTCAGAAGCTTCCCAGTAGTAGCATAGGTTGTTCCAACACTTTCAACGTACTAAATCCAGAGGTTTATGGTTACCCTAGCACAAAGAATAGCAGCTTCAGATGTTGGTCATGGGGCAATTGTTACTCTTACTCCCATCTCTGGGAGTTCTCGAAAACTGTGGTCCCAGAACCAGCAGCATCAGTATCACCTATACACTTGTTAGATAGGCATATTTTTATGGCTCACTCCAGACACAATGAATCAGAAACTCTGTGGGTGGAAGTCAGCAATCTGAATCTTAACAAATTGTCTGGGTGACTCTGATACATCTCTATCACATGGAGCCCCATTGCCAACCATAAGGCCAAGTAGATATGGGCAAAGCAGGTCTGTACAGGTTTTGGTGAAATCCTTAAAGCTCATACTGTTACCATGAGTCTTAGACCACAGAAAGCACAGTGTTAGAATCATTGTTAATTCTATGCAGAAAAGGAAGAAGGAAAAAAATGCGCCAATTTCCTGGTAAATTTTCCCAACGGTTTTAACAATCCTTACCATATGCAAAGTATAATGTTCTCAAAGATTAAATACCACTCTTGAGACTTAAAGAAAAGAGAATAGAAGACCATACTTGGGAAAAGAAATCTCTCTCCTGCTATGGGAGAAATATAACACTTATTATTAGGTAATTCAAAAATCTGTTGCACTGGTTTCTAAGACAAAGAAAACTTCTTAGACTGGGTCGCCAAGATGAATGAGAATACCTTTCCAGAGTGACTTTTTCAGTGTTGACACACAACTTCTAACAAGAAATGTTCCTAAAGAGTTTAACCTAATTACTAAAGTTCTCTTTACTCCTGTCATAAAGGAAGGGGACGGGAGTTCAGGTAAAATTGCCTTGAAATCGGAGT
Organism: Papio anubis; assembly: GCF_008728515.1. Lineage (NCBI taxonomy): Eukaryota > Metazoa > Chordata > Mammalia > Primates > Cercopithecidae > Papio > Papio anubis. Next base: position 134,986,284 of record NC_044996.1, read on the forward strand.
CCCAGACTCTTACACATTCCTTACATTCATGGCATTCATGACACTATCAGGAGACCACCCGTAAAGACAGACAAAAGGAGATGGACTGACGGCAGCACAAATACTAATTATCAAAGCCATTGCCAAATGGTTATCCCGTGGAAACACATTTCTGTATAGTCGGTAAGTGACAGCAATGATAACTGAGAGTATGCCAGCCAGTAGAAGAGCATGAACAGAACAAGATTCTTCCTGACCTTATCAGTAAGAGAGGACTTTGAGGGAATGGAGATGCCTGGGCACTGAGGTCACCAGCACTCAAGAGGCCACCCCACCATGTCTTCATCCTGTGTGAATCCAATTGCTTACTTGGATTAGCTTTGCCACTTTACAATAGATGCTTAGAGGAAATCAAAATAATTTATCATGCTAAGTGAAATTATACGAACAGGACTAACCGGGTAATTTAATGAAGAGGCACAGCCGCTTTGTTCATTAGCATTGGCCTTGGTCGAATTATGGAATTTCTCATTGCTTCAGTGACCTCATGAGTCTAGTGTGAATATTATTACCAACATATTACTAGAAGACTCTTGAGAGAAATGGATAAAAAGGGTTGGGTTCTGTTGTATTGTACTCTAAAATTTTGCATGCATTTTTATTTGTATTTTGATGAACAAATTAGAAATAACCCATATTCCAAGCCATTCTCACTGGAATCAAGTGAGGAAATCACTAAACCAGTAGGCAAGTATCATATTTTGCCTAACATTGAATGTTAAAAAAAGACCAGTGAAATGCTTCTATTAATAGCAGAGTTTTTCATTCAGAGTGTGTGTGTGTGTGTGTGTGTGTAGAAAGAGTACTTTAAGCCAACTAAAAGGCTAGATTGCCAACAGATCCTAGGAGTCTGAGAAGTTTGAGATAAGCGATGGTGATATAAACATCATTAAGCACTGAGTCTTTTAGAATACATATTCTATAGCTCTCCAGCAAACCAAGTCTTCACATGAGGAAGTCACTGAGGCAGCAGGTAGATGCCATGGTCCTGGTGATTAAGGTGACCCTACATTCACTTCTGCTTGCTAATGGCATCTCTTTGGGCCAGCTCCGAACCTCTCCCTAAGCAACATCTGTCCTTTAGGCTTAGCCAGCCAGAGTAGCTATGCCACGGCCCAAGGGCAGGGCAATTAAGATTCATTATGTCATATCAAGGGAAGAATTCCAAATACTGGGCCCTTCACCAACAATGCAGCATCCTCACCCTCCCACTTCAAGCCCTGAAATGTTTTCAGTAAAAATAACTTTAGCTAATCACAACTGCTAGGAAGGACAGAGATAATCTCAGTGAGGTCACAACAAGCTAAAAATAAGTTTTTTGAGATCAAAGAGTTATACTAAGAAGGAGACAGAAAATTGAGGATATAATAACTAATCTTATATCTTTCTGCTCTTTCTGAACCTCAGTTGGGGCTTGGATGCTGGGATGAAGGTGTTTGTCCCACACGCCAAGCCGTATGCTGAATCAATTCCTAGTTCTATACAGAAAAGAAATATCATTTTAGTCTCAGATAAATTAATAATATGCAGCTCAATAACTCAAAACAGAAAAAGTCATCATAGTGACAGAGTTGTAAAAGTCAGTTGCAGGAAATTGCACAAAATAAGCAGAATAAATATTACTGGAGTGAATTGGATGTTTTATACAACAACCACCTGACACTCCAACTTTCTTTCAAATTTCACTTTTCCTCCCCTCTCTTTTTTGCCAGATGAATGTACTTCCAGCTGGACTTAAGAGAAGCAACGGTGTCAAACAACGACTCATTAAGAAATACACACCTGTCATAAACGCAAGACCCTCTCAGGGGATATATTGAATTGCATTCCATGCTTCCTATGAAAAGGTGCAATGAAAAAAAAAAACAAATTAACTATCAACTACCAGATGTTTCTAGCATCTCTATTAGTTTGGGAAAGATGAAACAATTGCTGCATTGTACAGATGTGTAACTCACATAAGTATTTCGGATGTGGGAGGAAGGCTCAACTAAATGTGTCTTGAGAATAATTGATCTTTTCTTTTTGGCACTGCTTCATAATAACAGGAAGAAATCTCCTCCTCTCCTTGAATTGACACATTTTTTACCACCACTAAGAATAAATGAACATATATCTAAAGGTGCAAGCGTATGGATATGCATTTTCAGTCTGACTTTGCTTCACTGCATCAGTTATAATTATCTTGAACTTCCTGGTGACACTCATACATGCACGTTTCATTATTTGAAAGCTTTCTAGTCATAGAAAGTTCTAAGTACTGTAAATCCCATTCTCCAAATAATAAGAATGGAGTCTGGTGAGGAGAGATTGTGTGGTCAATGGTACAGAGAAGGACAGAGCTAAAACTATTAGAACCTATGCTCTAAAACTATTAAGAGACAATATATACAAAATGTTTGAGTTACTCTTGTCCTCACAATCAATGCTTGATGTTCTAGTGTATGGAGAAGTCATCAATATGTGTTACTCAAGAAAAGGGTCAGGAGTATATAGTGGCAACAGCCTCAACTTCTGCCTATGGTTCCACATTATTGCATCTCCCAAGTGAATGGGCTTTGGCTTCAGTCCTTTGTCATCTCAATGCCACAGGAGAGCTAAAGAACGGAAAGCAGAGGGGGAATGCCATTTTATGTCATGGAGTACAGGGCTCACAAACAGGCTTTAGCTCAACATGCCAGATCTGATGGATTTTCTCTAGTGACTGTCCAGCCTCTAACTGGAAAAGGATTCTGAGGTTGTATCTGGGCTTAGGTAGGAAGAGAGTTGAAATCTATTAGCAACATTTGCCAGTACTTTGGAAGGAGATGCTATCAGCTCATGAGGAATTTTCCAGCTTGGGGCCCTGTAACGGTTAAGAATGTGGACTTTGAGGCCAAACTGATCTAGGTTCAAATACCATAGCTATACTAACTACAATCTCTGTCACACTGGGAAATTTACTTAACCTCCCTAAGACTTGATTTTATCCTCTCTCAAGTAGGGCTAACTAATATTATCCAAAAGAGCTGATATAAAGATTAAATGAAATAATGTATGGAAAGTGTTTTGTTGATTTCATGCCATAGAGTAAAAGCTACCAGAATGACAACTGTGGCTATGATAGTCATAGTATCCCTAGCCATAGTAATAGCAGTAGCAGAAGTATCAGCACTAAGGTAATAGTATCAGCAGCAACAGTCTCATAGTTATGGTAACAGTAGTAACAGTGGTAATATTAGTACAATAGTAATTTAAGGACAGGCCTAATTTTTTTTTCTGGTAGGGATTAGATATGAAAATGAATGAGAGAGAGAGAGAAAGAGAGAGAGAGAGAGAGAGAGCAACATGTTCTGATTAGCCAAGTAAACTGGAATCAGAAGCCACCTCTGGAGCTTATAGTACACAGGTAGGTAATCATCATTCAGTTGAGGTGACTCCCTCAGTCCCAGAGAGGTTTGCTTTTCTCTCTTGGTGCTCTCAGTAGTGTGGCATGTGCCATATCTATTGTACTGAAACTGTGCTGACACTCCTGAGGTGAAGGGTATAGCTTGAGCTCTCCAAGAAAGAGATGAGGCAATGATGGGTGGTCAGATATTACTGAAAATCTTTCAAAGGCAAAGAAAACAGAAATGGAGGGATGGCTACTGTCCCCTGAGCCAATTCATTATCCCACTGGTACCGGCCCTTATGATCCTGCTTTTTGAGTGGCACCTAAAGGTTAGTTATCACCTATCTTGAAGAGTTGAGAGCATGTGTGATGAGTAAGAAAAAGGGAGTTCGGGAGCAGTCCAATGTTGAGAACACAGGTGGTGACTATGTTCCCTTTGGATTCTGGAGCCACTAAGTGTAACAGAGTGGGTTTCACAGAATCAAAGATCATGGATGTTTTATAAAGGCTCTGTGCTTCAGTTAAAAGACAGTTCAATTCATTACAGAAATAATGGTCAGCTTCGCACCAATAGTGGAAAAAGAACAAATTCAGGAGGAGGAGTTTAAAAGAATTTTAAAGAGCACTGCTGGTGGAATAATACAGGAATAGCAGCTATAGATCATAGACTTTTATTCCTGGAATAAACCTTTGAGATCATTTCATTTAACACCATTATTTACAGATTAATAAATGTACATCTTATGAATAACAGGCATGCAGAAAGAGCTTTTAAAATCAGGAGTTATTGGACTAAAGAGAGAGAATGAGTCCAGAAATGGACATGCAGACTTTGGAGTCATCTAAGTACAAGTAGTAATTGAAATCATCTATGATGATACAGAGGGAAGAGATCCATTTCAGCTTCCAAGCAAAACATATAGAGAGTGACACACCCATAATGAAATGGCCAAATGGATACCACCCAAACATAGAGAACTATATGGTCCAAACAATGTGAATAAATAGAGGAAATTGGATGGCTATATTTCACATTTTTTGGCATATCAAGTGAACTTTAATTACTTTTTGCTCCTGGGATAAATTTTTCTGTCTCTCAAAGATTCTTAAGGAAATAAAAGCAGATTCAAAATTTGCAGTGTTTTTGGGAGGCCAAGGTAGGCAGATCACTTGAGACCAGGAGTTCAAGACCAGCCTAGACAACATGGTGAATCCACTCTACTAAAAATACAAAAATGAGCCAGGTGTGGTGATGCACACCTATAGTCCCAGCTACTCAGGGCATAAGAATTGCTTGCACCCAGGAGGCAGAGGTTGCAGTGAGCTGAGATCCTGCCACTGCACCCCAGCTTGGGCAACAGAGCGAGACTCAGTCTCAAAAATAAATAAATAAATAAATATTTTTAAAAATTGCACAATGTGATACCACTTGGCTAAAACATATAAATATGTAAAGAAAAAAGAGTATAAGAAAGGTTGAAAAGGTCTAGTGGTGAACCAAATACTTATGATTATATTACAGAATGCAAAAATAATCATTCTTGCATGCAAAGCTAAACGAGTTAAAATAGTATTTAATATTAAACAATATGGATCTACAGAGACAAATAATTCCAACACAAATCATAAGATGTGCCTACAAGAGGGAGGAATGAAAAAGAAGCTAATGACCTCAATTTAGATGGGATTCAAATAGTTTTATTAATTTTGTGACACTGATAATTAGAGATATACAGGTTGTGCATATTCTGTAATGTAACAGTAAAATCATAATATAAAATACATTCAGTGCTTCTAAAGAAAAAGCAGCCCCCAAAATAACTAGTAGTAGTTATGAGCACTGACTACTAATATATCACTCTTAAAACATTTGTTCCTATAGCCCTCTCAATAACCTTACCCAATGGGTACTATTTTTATCCCTATTTTTCAAGTTTTAAAAATGAGAATATTTAGGCACAAAGAATTTAAGAGCTTCTGATTCTTGAAATATTGAAATGGGACCCATGCCCAAGTAGGCATATGCTTGAGCTTATGGTCTTAAACCAATATTCTACACGTAGATCAAAAGATGAAAACCAGTAAGAATAGTAGGAAGCTGTTTAAAAAAAACATAAATGAAGACATCAGAAGATAAAATATATTAGTATGAAAATAAACAGATTTGTTAAACTCATCTAAAAATATTTTAGCAATAGAATTATATATTATTTAGAAGAGATAATATATAGAACAAAAGGCTCAGAAGTATTAAAAATAAAAGGATGGCAAATATGTATCAGGAAATTGAAAGAAAAAATAGAAATCATTAAATGCAGATTGCAATAAATAAAAAATATAGCAACACTACACTAATCAAAGATATAATCCACAATAAAATATAATAGTCAAGCAATGCTGTCCAATAGAACTTTCTATGACAATGGAAATGTTCTATACTTGTTCAGTCCAAAATGGTAGCTACTAGGCACACGGGGTTTTTCAGCACTGGAAATTCAACTAGAATAACATATAAACTGAATTTTATTTTATTTAATTTTATTTAATTTTAATTAATTTAAATGTAAAATGTCACATGTGGTGCTTACCATAATGAACAGTGTATGTCTAGGTCTCTGTAGAAATACATATGAAGTAATGTTGCTATAATTAAACAGTTTAAGAGAAGCATATTTCAGTGTTTTATTGTAAAACAATTCTGAAATATTCAATAGGCCAAAACAAAATACAATATAGAGAAATTGAATAATTTAATTGCTAAAATTACTTAATAGTTACATATAGAACTTTGCCTCAAGGAATGTGTATTCACATTCAGGGATGTTTACAAATTGTCACCCACAAATAGCCTATTTTTAGATTTCCCCAAAGTAGACATTTCACCAGCTACAATGTACTGACTTAGAAATTTATAACAAAATTTTAGGCAAATATACACCAACAAAAACAACTAACTGGAAATTTTAGAAGCATTAATCTAAATTTGTGCACGTATATAATGTAAATAAGCTCTACAACTAAAGATAATTACAACATATCAAGATAAACAGGTTGTGGCAAAATTATACCGAAAGGTAACTTCATAACATTTTATTGAAATTAATCAATAAAACAGTGGAAATAAATGAGCTAACTCACTTACTAAGAAGAGAACAAGATTACAAGAAAAGTCAAGAGAGGAAATAATAAAGGTAAAAGGCAAAATTAATGAATTAGAAAATAGAACAAAGTAATAATTTCAAAACCAAATACCTAAGAAATTGAAAGACTAAAAAAAAATACAGAAAAACCCTCAGTTTAGTTTTAGGAAACAAAACTGAGAAATATCAAACACCAAAATGTGGAAATGAGAAAGGGAATATAAAAAACAGTCATGGAGGCCGGGTGTGGTGGCTCATGTCTGTAATTCCAGCAGTTTGGGAGGCCAAGGCGGGTGGATTACCTGAGGTCCAGAGTTCAAGACCAGCCTGGCCAACATGGTGAAACTCCATCTCTACTAAAAATACAAAAATTAGTCGGGCATGGTGGCGGGTGCCTGTAATCCCAGCTACTTGGGAGGCTGAGGCAAAAGAATCACCTGAGCCCAGGAGGTGGAGGTTACAGTGAGCAGAGATCACGCCACTGCACTCCAGCCTAGGCAACAGAGTGAGACAATGTCTCAAAAAAAAAAAAAAAAAAACCCATCAAACTATCTGCTGTACATTGAAAAATGACACACCTTGGAAACATAAAATTTACCTCAGATTTAGTATTAGAAATTTTATTACTTTGATTAAGCACTTAAATATGTCAAAGGAGAAAAATGTTATTATTTCAAGTGGATATTAAATGAGCATTTGTGTACAAAAGATTTGAAAAGACACTTCAAAAGTAAAATATACGGATAGCAAAAAACCCCATAAAAAGATGCTCGACATCACTAGTCATTAAGGAAATGCAAATTAAAATTACAATGGGACACAACTACACACCTATTAAATTAACTAAATTTTAAAAATTAACCATACCAGGTGTTGGTGGTGAGAATGCAGAGAAGCTAGAACTCTCATAGACTGCTGGTGGGAGTACAAAATGGCACAACCACTTTGAGAAACAATTTGGCAGGTCCTTTAAAAGTTAATTATACACCTCCCATACACTCCAGCCATTCCAAGAGAAAAGAAAGTATATATCCATAACAAAGACTTATATATAAATTATCAACCCAGTTTTTAATAGTCCAAAACTGGAATTAGCCAAAATGTCCATTAGTGGGTGGATAAACAAATTGTGGCATATCCATACAATGGAATACTATTCAGCAATAAAAAGGAATTAACTACTTGTATAAGCAACCATATAGGTGAACCCAAAATAATTATCCTGAAAGAAGCCAGAATAAAAGAGAATACACATTGTATAATTCAATTTATATAAAATTCTAGAAATTACAAACTAGTCTATAATGACAGAAAGCATGTCAGTGGTTGCTTGGGGATAGGAGACAGAGAGGGGCTAGAGGGAGGGGTTGAAAAACACAGGGTAACTTTTGGAGGTGATGAGTATATTCATTATGTTGATTTTAATGATAATTTCACAGGTGTATACGTATGTCAAAAGTTACCTAATTATACAGTTTAAATGTGTGTACTTCATTGTGTGTCAATTGTATCTTTTAACAAAAGGGCGGAAGTGAAAGAATAAAAAAAGATTTAACAGAAACATTCTGAAAGAACACTAGTACACATTAGCTAGAATAGACTTGACAGCAAAAGAGATTTCAAGGTATAGAGGATCTTCATAAAGTAGTAAATGAAAAATTCGCCAGGAATATGTAAAGATCCCAAATGTGTGTGCATTCAACAGAGTAGCCTCAAAATATATAAAGCAAAAAATGGAAAGTACTACTAGGAGAAATTGTGAAAATGATACTCATAGTAATAGAAAGGAAGATGACTCTCTCAGAAATCAAGTATATAGCAAGGAAATAGAAGACTTTGACAACACAATTAACAAACCTTAACTAATTGAAACAGAAAATTTCTGCACCCATCTAAGACAATTGAGCTTATTTTCAAATATTCATGGAACATTTACTGTAATGACCATGTAATAGTTCACAAAGAAAATCTCAACACCAAAGAACTAATATCATACAGCCCATGTTTTCTAATCACAATTCAGTAACATACAGTGAAAAAATCATATTTAAATAATAATAAAAATACAGTAGGGATCTAAAAATCACACATCGAGTTTCCAATCACACACATCAGCCTAGATACACACATGTTCACCTCTATACCTTCCCCAAACACTATTAAAATTACAGGGATATAAAAAGGCCAAAACTCACAAAGATAAAGAAGTAGGGGGAAAAAAGCCACAGCCACCACAGTTTGGAAGCAGAAATAGAGATGAAATTTACAATGGTAATAAGAGAAAACCCAAAGCAGGACGATTCATACCATAAAACTCCAGAATCACTCAGGAATTAGAACCACTGGTTACCTTTAAAATTGGGTTACAGGTAAAGTTGAAAATAGTACAATTAGCTGCATTTTAAAAAGCAGTTAGGGACATGTATCTCTTCCCTAACTCAAATAATCTGGAAACTACTCCCATTTCAGTAAAGGGCTGCAGGCCTATTCTCTGGCAGTGATGAATCAAAGGCACCCTGGACTTGTGGCTGGTCAGAGAAAAGGGTGCTGTACTATAGTCAGAACAATAAAGTAAAAATCTACTGCCTGATGAGTGAGATCCCACTGAGAAGCCAGCATTAAACACCCCAGGAAGAGATGAAAAACTTCTCTCTGGGAAACTCAGCTCAAAGAAAAGGCTCAAAGCTACTGAGATTTGTACCCCCCACCTTACCCAGATAACTCATCCCAGTGATCCTACATTAAAGTCCACACTCTATAAGGCCCTCCTTCCCAACACCCACACAGGAATCCAGATCTATCAATTAGCTCTTTTTTAACATGCTGGAAGCAAAGGATCCCCAGACCTTCGAGAAAGCCTCTAATGTCAATGATAGGTGAATACCAAAGAGGAATTGAAGAAAATAGAAGTAAATCAGTGAGAAGATACTTCAAAAAACTATAATATCATCCAAAGATAAAAAAGATATGGCATTTGGGAAAGTAGAACAGGGTTTTATTTTTAAAAAGAAAGAAAGAAAAATCAGATCATAGAAATTAAAATCATGATAACAGTAATTAAAATTTAGGAGAAGGAGGAGAAATTTAGAAGGAGGATTAGAAGTTGACAATCTTTACCAGAAATTAAAACAAACAACTGGGAAAACTAGAGAGGAAGAGAAAAACATTAGAAAATAAGTTTAAGAGGTCTAAAATCCAAATTATTAGGAATTTCAGAAAGAGCAGAGAATAGTGTAGGGAGAAAAGTATATAAGAAATAATACAAAAATAAATTTCCTAAAATTTAAGAAGTTTCCAGATTAAAAATTCCTGTCAAGTACCCAACACAACAGAGTCCTTCAGTCAGGTTAAGGACTACTCTGTTATATTACATGGCTACAACACAGTGTACCATTAATAGTTAACTATATTCCAGCGAAAAATACAGATAGAGATATTCCTGTCAAGGAGCATAAAGATACATGAGGAAAGCAGCCCAGAGCATCTTTGTATCATTATAGGATCAACTTCCTTATGTCGCCAGGAGGAAATACTCATAGAAATGTTCTGCCATATAATAAAAAAAAGACAAATACCATATGATTTCACTCATATGAGGTACTTATGGTATTCAAAATCATAAAGATAGAAAGTGGAATGGTGGCTGCCAAAACCTTGCTGGGAGGAAAGAAGGACAAGTTATGTTTAATGGGTACAGAGTTTCAGTTTTGCCAGATGAGAAAAGTTCTGTAAATAGATGGGGATGGTGGTTGCACAATGATGTGAATGTATTTAATGCGACTACACTGTACACTTAAAATGATTAAAAGAGTAAATTTTGTTACACATATTTTACCACAATTAAAAAACATTAAATAAGGTATTGGGGAGTTATTGGGAAGCAAAACATTCAAAATTTTTTCTTTTGTAAAATAAGGAAAGAATGAAAGAAAACTTTAAGTTAACATTCTCAACTGCATATATATTGATGTGTACACACATAAAAACATAATGTGTGTATAGCATTTTTCACTCAATATTTAACTTTGTTATTTCATACTGACCCCAAATGCATAGGTGTTTATGCAGATAATCACATGACTACATATAGTAACTCAGACTATAATTTTGCTAAAAACGGCTTTATGTTCGTGGGTGGTTATACTTATACTTAACCTAGCATCTTTTGTCTTACAATTATATGGCTTAAAATAAATGACTAATGTGCAGACATTAAAAACGAAAAACAGAAATATAGCTGGGTGGTCAGACAAGCTTTGCATTCTTTAAAGAGAATGTTCCAGAATGGTAAATTTATAATAGCATATGTTCAGAATATAAAGCAATGAAAAAGTATCCTCCCTTTATAGTTTTCTGCTGACAAACATCTTTTCTTATCTCTCTCTTCTATTATCCTCTTATCGGGTTAGAAACAAACCTTGAAAAGTTATCTTACTACTCTATCAGAGCTTTGAATGAGGATCAGTATTACACCATACTATTTATAGCTTCTAAGCAGGGAGATTTTCTGAGCTCCCTGATAACTCAGGTCTGCTTGAAATATCTTCTTCTCTTAAGTAATCAAAGCTCTTTATTTCTTTCCCACTTTGCATTTAGTGGAAAAAGAAACAGTTGAACTCTATGTTTTAGGTTCAAATTATTTTTTAATGTACTCATTGAAGAAACATTTTAAAGTAGATTAACGCTAAAAACAATAGTCTCATATACCATATGAAACCATGTATGTGCCATTCTAGAAAAGGAAAAACTTTCACGACAGAAAAAAGATCGGTAGCAGTTGTCTCGGGTCAGGGGTGAGAAGAGGGGATTCACCGTGAAAGGCCATAAGAGAACTTCTTAAAAAAAATTCAATAGTTTTAGTAGTACAAGTGCTTTTTGGTTACATGGATAAATTGCGCAATGGTGAAGTCTGGGCTTTTACTGTATACCCTTCACCTGCAGAGTGTACATTGTACCCAATAGGTAATTTTTCATCCCTCATACGGAACTTCTTGATTGAAGTGGTGGTAACCAATTGTACATAATATCACAATGTATCACATTGCACACTAAAAATGGGTGAATTTTATTGTGTGTAAATAATATCTTAATTTTAAGAAATGCTTTGTTAAAAAAATACCAACCCTGTAGTCTCACTACTAAAACACAATCCCTATTAATACATTGGTATGTTTTCCAACACCATTTCTCACAGACACTTATTTCTTCATTTGTAAACATAATTTGGATCATATAGTTTTTTTTGTAGCTTGTTTTTATAACAATTTATTGTAAGCACTTGCTACATTACATGGTCTTGGAAAATAATCATTTTCAATGGCTACCTAATATTCAATCAAGTAACAGGAATTACTGAATGGTCAAAACTATTTAACCACTTATCTATTGATAGCCACATTGGTTGTCACCAATTAGTTATATAAGTGTTACTGAGAAAAAAAAATTTGTGCACAAACTTTTTTTTTCTTTAGGCTTCAAAATTCAGAAGTATTTTTAGGATATATTTCCAGAAGTACAATATTGAGCCAAAGGATATAAACATTTTTAAGGCTCTTGCCAAACTCTAGATTCTTGTCAAAAAAGGCATACTAATTTACACTGCTTCCAGCAATGCTTAATGACCTTGTCACCTCCCCAGAATTGGATACATTATTTTTTTAATTGTAAAGACTTCCTAATGACCTCTCCCCACAGCCTTTCAGCCATAATTACCTCCTCCATTTTGTGTGTGTGTGTGTGTGTGTGTGTGTGTGTGTCAAGCTTTTAACAACTTTTCCTTTTTTGGTCCCTGTCTTCATTCCTCATCTTCTCTTCCTTCTTCCCTCCTGTCATCCACCAGGTCCCCTTACCTCTCCCACTGGTTTCTACTATAATTGATGTTTTTCTTCCTTATTCAGTGGAAAACCTCCACTGTAATATAAATTGGGAAGGAAGGTGTTGCTTTGACCAAAACAGAACTTAAGGCATGAAAAAAAAAAACCAAAAAACAACTCTTCCCTGGAACATAGCATGGCCAGAGAAGCCAAAAGCATTTCAAAACCAAACTGGAGTATCAGAGACCAGATATTGAAGACTGTCTTAGGGAGAGGGAATCTGGGAGGGCAGAGCACTCAAGGAGACAGACGTGAAAGCTGTCAAACTTCCTGACTACATTCCTACACATCAGGGGATAATGCTTGGAGGACAGCAAACCTTGGTCTGATGGGTATATCTTCCTAGACGTAGAGACACAGGTTCTGACTGTGTCGGGGTCCATGGCACCTGGACCTTTATATTGAGGCACCTGACCTGCTCTCAGAGTTGCATGACCCCTTGATAACAGAGGGAAGTGTTAAGGGCAACATGAGTTTGTGAAGGATTCAAGGATCCTAGCATGGTGTCACGAAAAGAGCATGAACTTTGAGGCAGACAGACCAGGTCCGACTTTGTAGTTCAACACTTACTAGTTCTTACACATGTTACTTAGCTTCTCTGAACCTCTGTTTCCTCATCTGTGAAATATATTATCATTTCCTTTCTTAAATCTTTCCTTTAAACAGCAAAAACCTGGGGACATAAGAGTAATCTGGCCCTAGTGGAACAAGCACACAATAATCAGCTAAAAGAATAAATAAATTCATAAATTTCCCTCCCCAGTTTGGACTCTGGGGTTAGTTATTTCACTGGCTCTCCTGAAAACCTTCAATTTGTCCATTATGCCCACTTCTGTCAACCTCCAACCCATAGTAGTCATTCGCTTTCACCATTCCTAAGTTTGTACTGAAGGCTGCTAAAAAAATTACATGAATGTTGTTAGTTACCATTATAAACGTATTTGTGATCCAGGATATTTCTGTTTGCAATTCATTGGATATGTCACTATGAAAAATGCCAGGTAAATATAAGATGAAAAGGCATGGGATTTGATATTGATGGTGAATTCTTATACCAGCAATTAGAGTGTGGGGCTCTTTCCCCTTTGGATCTAGAAGTGGGCAGGGAAGAGTGTAGAGATGATTCCAGGTAGGATGGGACAAAATGGTAATAGCACATTAAAGGAACTGAGAATAATTCTTGCTCCCGGAGGAATCTTTCACAAGATGCAGAACTGTTGTGTGTCTGTAGAAGAATCTGGGGAATCCAATATTCAAAAATCACAGATGAGGAATTGATGAACTCAAGAACTAAATATCTAGAAGTAGGGACTAAGCCAACTCTAGTTTTTTAAGTTATTGTCAATGCTGAAAGTTATTGAAGGATTGCGAATAAAATTTCCTAGTTAGAAATCATAATTGTTAACTTCTGAAAAGAAAAGTTTCTGTACATGTGCCAAATGCTTCCATTCATGTGAACATATAAATTTGAATGTTGTTATGTGGATCACCTGTTGAAAACTCAAACTAAGGTGTCTGGACTGTCAGTATTATGCTCACTTGGTTGCCTTACCAGAAATCCTTGAGGGTAATAATTACCTAAGGAAATTTTTCACGCTGTCTGCAGTGATTTACCACAAGGAATTATTTGGGGGTTTTATCACTTAGAAATCTGTAAAGGAAATGAAGACTGTTCACTTTCTACAGAAAACCTAACCCATGTACTTAATGCTTACTCTATTGTATTTATTTTATGTACATTTTACCCTCTTCTAAAACCTTGAACATAGGGGTTGCAAGATGAATTAGTGGCAGTACCCACTGAACATAGTTAACATTCTGATGTATGCTATGTGGAATATTCCAGTGAAAGGAAAATATTTTTAAAGGTAATAGCAGGACCTTTGTGTTAAGATGAAGTAAAATAAGACATTAATTTCCAACAGTAGAAGACTCAAGGCTGCTTGAGTGTCACTTCTAGTTTTCTTTCTACATCTTTGATGTTCCTTTCCCAGTTTTCTGTCTTTTATACTGGTTTCTTTCTGTCCCCTTAAAATTACACCTCCCCAGCCCCTATCCAGATCTCTGCTCCTTTTTTCCCTATATACCCTCCCTTGTTTATTATATGCATGCCCATGACTCCAACTACCACTTAATTACTAATGGTTTTGAATTTTATCTACAACATTGACTGCTCTATAAAATTCCAGTTGTGTATTCCCAACTATTTCCTTCAAGTGCTTAAAATTTGATGCCTAAAATTAAGTTATCCTCTCACATCCACTTCAGGACTTGCCTTTCCCACTATAATTCCCATCTCAATGACTTTCATTACTATTCACCTAATAATGTAAATTAGAAAACTTGAGTTATCCCTATTTTCCTTCCTCATGACCCATTACTTTGTTTGTTTTTGGAGACAGTCTTGCTTTATCACCCAGGTTGGAGTGCAGTGGCATGATCTCTACTCTTTGCAACCTCTGTCTCCCAGGTTCAAGTAATTCTCATGCCTTGGCCTCCCGAGTAGCTGGGATTACAGGCATGTACAACTACACCCAGCTAATTTTTGTATTTTTAGTAGAGATGGGGTTTTGCAATGTTGCCGAGGGTGGTCTCAAACTCCTGAGCTCAGGCAATCCACCCGCTTTGGCCTCCCAAAGTGTTAGGATTACAGGTGTGAGCCACTGGGCCCAGCCCCATAACTTTCAATGTCATAAAGTCCTACTGATTGTCCTCTCTAGAGATCTCACAGATACACCTGCCAGTGCTCCCCTCACAGCCACATCTTCACTGTGACCATCTCATTAGGGCCTCATTATTTTTCACATGGACTATGGTATCAGCTTCCAAACTGGTACTCCCACCATGAGCAACTCTTCATTCATGCCTCCTCCCAATACCACCAGGGTTCTTGCTTGAAAATAGAGACATCAAAATGTCTGTCAGTCTTTCAATTAAAACTGTCCAAAGTTTCCCCATTGCTTATGGAATAAAGTCTAGATAATTTAGAACTATATCCTAGTTTGCCCCCAGATCTGATATTAACTTTTCTCAATCTCCTTATATTACTCCCTACCTCACTACCAGTGGTCACGTCAAAACCATCCCTATCACACTCTAAACTTAGTCTGCTTCCTTAATTTCTTCTTTTCTTTGCACACCCTCTTCTTTCTGCGTTGGCCAAACCATAAATACCTACATATTTCTATCAGTCGAGGTCCTCAAGTCCAAACTATACCCATTCTAGCAAAAGGACATTTATTATAGGATACTGGTAGTTCACAAAACATACTGACTGGTATGAAGAAGCTTACAAAGTTTCCAGAAGAGTCAGGGACTTTTGTATACTCAGATGCCAAGAACAATACCCAAATACCCTAGCCTCCTCTTTGAGACTCAACATCACAGATTTCCTCACCCCTACATTGCTCACACTAAAGCTCTACTTCTGTCTCCAGAAGGCAAAACCCACACACCTACCACTTCCATTGCTCACCTCTATATCAATGTCTCCTGTTTACCCCTCTGACTGCTGAAATCTAGGTAATGGGCAAGTGTTTAGCTCCAAGTAAGTCTGGTGAAGAAAGGTTTTTGCCTTCTATATTGGGGATGCAAGAAGTTTCCCAACCATTATAAGAGTGTTTAAAGGGTCTAGGCAGCTAGAGAATCTGGCAACTATCCACAACATCCTCCCTCTTTGATGACCAGATTTATATGTCCCTTCCAAAACTAATCAACAGATTCCTTCAGGCAATTGGCTCTCAATCTCATGAGGCATACCCCTACCGTGGCCCTCAGCATGCTGTACTGGAATTATGCATTTGCATTTCCCTCACTTAAAAATTCCAAAAAATCCTTGCGCATCATGGGTATGCCTGATCTTTCTTTACATTATTCTCTTCTCCTTATTTAACATATAGCCAATGTCTGGCAGATGGTAAGCACTTAATAAATGTTCTTTTTGGAAAAATGAGTAAAAATTGGAGTCATAATTCAAATGCTCTTCATCTGCAAATATTTTAGTGATATACCTTTAGCTGAATTCTTTTACTCAATATCCCCAATTCAAGGGAAGATTTTAAACTCTGCTGCAATAATATAGCATTTTAATACACAAAGTGTTTAACCAATATTAAAACCCTTTCAAATAGTATGTGGTTTTCTAATATGCCCTAGCAAAGCTGAAACTCTAGCATGAGAGTTCCCAAAGCTTAACAAAACATAAGCAATTTGAATTCAGGATCCTATGATGTCATTAACAAAGATGTGACTTTGAAATGGAAACAATAGTAGGGAAGAGTTCTGAGAGGAGATCTCAACTATAAAAGTCATTTTAAATGAATTCTATTTGTTTTGTTAATAATCATGGGATTTGCATTGATGTTACATTGCCTTTACTTTAAAGTGGTCTCTATGGATCTGCTGACAGCTTCATGAGCTGACTGTGACAACAGTCTATGTCCAATGAAAAGAAATGGGCAAGTAGGGAGTACGTATTTTTATAAGTGAACATAAAGAGAACAATGAATAAGCAAGTTCCCTTTTTATCTTTGAAATATACATGCTTAACTTTTCGAAAGAAAATTTGGTCATTCAGAGCCAATTCAAGTTATTTAACGTCCATCTTTGATAGCCAGTTAGTCTAAATTGTAAATCCATTAGTTCTGTGAGAACAATTCACATAGAGCCTGCATCGTCCCTCCCTGCCCCTGTTCCCTAAGTTGTGGCCCTAATTCCATGGCTCTGCAGTCTTGTAGAGTAGATAATGTATGTAAGGGATGAGGGGTGGTATAGGAGAGGCATAACACAACAAATACCAAACATATTAGAAAACACTTGCTTGAAAAATGTGCATCTCAGATCCACCTTGATCACTGAAAATAAAGGAAAAAACAAAGTCAATTTTTATATTCAAATCCGCTCTTCTCCCCACATTTTTAAAGACGAAAACAAAGAAAATGAGAAACTTGACACTGATCCAAGATCGTTCATTCTCTCTTAAGTAACAAAACTTCTTTAATATGAAAGGAAAACCATACGAACTTCCCTATCCTAAATGCACTTACTGTATTCATGAGTTTTTCATTAAAGAGAAGAAAGAATCTAGTTCAAATTCCTACAATAGTATATTTATCATCACAGGTACTATAGAGGGCTAGTTTAAACATACCGAAAGCATTTCAGTTACAATATAATCTACTTTCCAATTATGACAGCTTAGTTTAATTTCATGGTAGACTTGGAAAGTGACGAAGGATGGACAGGCATTCATCCGTAGTCTTCATACGGTTCTTGGCTTAATTTCACCAATATACAGGGTGAGCTATGAGGGACCATTAACTAAAGTCCAAAAGACCATGTGGAAGATGGATGTTTATTCAATGAAATGACTATTTTCTCAGCCTGTTTCTACACTGTGTGAATAAGGATTTTCCATCAGATGAAGAAAAGAGAACATTTCAGAAATGTCTGTGCTTCTCAATATTAGGCTGAAATTCAAACACTTCTCCTAATAAATTCTTACAGTGTTTATACGTGTTTTTAATCTAATCACTTATATATTTTTTTCTTCTAAAATAATTAATCTGTTAATGCTTGTGGTTTTGGCAAATAGCAGAATTGTGTTTTTACAGCTATGGTTGCCCTAGTCTATACATAGTTGTTACTTCTGTTTTCCTACAACAGTTCAGCACTAGATTTCTCTTCCTCATCCTTTCATCTGCATCCTTCCTTGCTCTATTTTTCTTCCTTTTTCTCTTTCCCTCTCTTCTGTTCTTCTATCTCTCTCCATCATCTATTATCGTAATATAGAACTGAGATTTTTTATTTATGAAATATCTTGCACCTTAAATAAAGTGGAAACCATGATAATACTAACTTCATTGGGTTCTTGTGAGGATTAAATAATATACATAAAATGCTTAGAACAATGCCAAGGAGAGATGAAAAGTTATGTAAGGATAAGTTAGCAAGCATTATCTTGATTTTTGGTATTTATTAAATAGCATTTTATAATCCTTGTCATTAATTTAGAAGTGAATGTGTAAAATTTCTAGCGTTTGTTTTATGAAAGCAATATGAAAACCTTGCTCTTTATTTGTTCTTCAGTCTCTTCTCCTGCTTTTAGGAATTCCCAGCAGCATCAACTTTTTATATCAATAGTTTTTCATCTATTGAGGACAACAACAAAAGCTCTACCGTACACCCCAGAAAACTACCTATATACACAACATTTTGCACATTATTTCAGAGCTCTCATCGATATCTTTCGTCCCTCTATTGACTCCTTAGTTGCCTGTAAACCTTACTTAAGAAACTCTGCTCCACAGAGCAAAAGTTTTCCCACCCTGACTAGTAACAGATTACACAAATGAAAAACAAGCTATGTGCTTAGGACACTACCAAGCGGGTGGGAGAGGGGGAAGAGGAAGGAAGGAGAGGGCTCTTTGAAAAAAATTGGTTATTGACACTTATAAATAAATAAATAAAGTAGTTACCATGGGGAAAAAGGTGAGACAATGTGGTATGTTTTTGTACTTCTTTTAGGGTTTGGCATTATTTTATTTTGCATTACATTGGAGGAGTCATTTTTTTAGATGTCAGAGCCATGATCCATCCTGCCTGAAGACTGAAAATGGTGTGGTCAAGTGGAAACAGCAGAGATTCTGGAAGCAAGAGAATCGAAGTCTGTGTTTGGATTCTCTTTTTCCACTTCCTTGGTTTGGACAAGGCACTACATTTCTCAGAACCCTTGCTTCCTTGGCTCTCTGAGGGTAAGATCACCTACCTCTTATGCTTACTGGGGAGAATACAACATCAGTGTGTTAAGGTGCTTAATGCTTATAGGTTCCCTCGACTTTCTTTCAACAGTAAAATTGTGCTGAATAAATAGATCATGGTGGAACCTCTTGCTCACATTATTTTAATGGCGATTTTAGAGACTGTCACTCCATGATTTCCGTGCATTATTGATCATGAGTGACAGATTTTGTGTTTTTTAACTGCAAAATTTGAAATTAGAAACATTATCATAGCATACTGTTGCTATTCTGAGAATTGAGACATCCTTAAACAACAGAAGGAAATTGTCCATGTGACTATTTTATTTTATAAGGGAAGATATGGAGAAAAAAAGGCTGAGAATAGGACAAGAATGAAAAGGCAAAACTGCAATTTCACATAAATTCCTTCTTCTTATACCATTTGCAGTAATTAATGTGTTGTAAATAGGACAATTTTTCTTATTTATAAATGAATTTTCACTGTGAGGAAAAAGTGCCATTTCCTTTATTATTTCCCATCCACCTCTTGTGCCAAAAGTGCACTTTTTATTATTTTTCTGTACTTTTAAATATTTCTACACAATTTATCAATCAAATATCCACCCAGGAAATCTAAATAGTGAGGTGGATATCTCTGAAAACAATTGTCAGAATTCCATTCCTTTTGAACGCCCATTCCACCAGGCATGAGGATTAAAGGCAGATATCTGGGTATCATGTGATTCTCCTTTGGGAGATAATGACACACATGCAGAGGTTGAACAATGTAAATAGGCTAACATCTCGGAAAACCATCCCAAAAAAATTGTGCATAAAGATTTAAAGATTTCTTCTCTTTCTTTTTACCTTTCTAACCTCGATGATTACTGTACTTATCTTTTCTTATTTCCCCACTCTTCCTTTGACAAAACCAAAGACGATACATGGTTTTCTAATTTCCCTATCTGAAGCATCCTATGTGAGATACACAAGTTTCATTCTCCTTTTCTTCTTTTATCTTCTTGTGGTGGGAAGAAAGCTCATGATTTTGATTTGAGACACTGAATCTAACTAACAATAACATTTATATGAAATGCCATCTATTCCATCAATAAACACTATTGAAGATCTACTATATGCACCAACATTAGGCACTAGGGGTACAAATATATGTTATATATAATTAGTGTCCTTTACACATGAACTGTCTAAGATGAGAAACAAATGTTTAAATAAGTTTTATAACATGAATACACTCTTTAATACAGGCATGCACTCAGGAGTTTGCTGACACAGAGAATGACATGATGAATTCTGCCTAAAAGAAAGGGGTATGAGAGATATGATCTCAGGAAGCTAACATGTGGAAATGAATCTTAAAAGGTGAGGGAAGACTAGATCATTGGAACCACCTCTCCAATGAGGGACAAATTTGACAAGTTGTTTAAACCAACTTGTTGAGAAAAGCTGGAAAAGTTGTTTAAAAACAGCTGCTTTAAGGCATTGAACTACTAACAAGGGATTAAACAACTTTAACTTCAAGGAACTGGGAGCAGACAGAACTGCAGAGAGGTAAGCCTGCCATTTGGATGTTCCTTCTCCTTTAGAGACATTTGTCAAGCCCAAATGAGGGAACGAAGAAGCTGAGAAGTTGAGCAAAATGTCTGACAGTTTCCTAAATCTAGGAGAACAAAATTGGGAGTCCAGGATCACCAAAGAAAGTGAGAGCCTACTAACCACATAAGGCTGTAGAGTGGGACCTTGAGGAGTTGCAGAAGAAGAGTCAAGGTAAGTTGGAAAAACATTATTCCTCCCAGGGACTCCAATCCAAGCGCCAGGCACATGGTGATATGCAATAAATGATTGTTGAACAATTGATTAAATGATCATATCTGTGAATCAAGGGAGTGATGGCCCCTCCTTTTGCCAGCTGCCCCATCAGACAGCACGTAGTAGCTGGATGGCCAAGTGGCAGAAGGCAAGTTGGCACCAAGTGCCAAAAGAATGTGAATCCACAGAGTCAGGGTTCTGAGGTAGGAGGAATTAGGCAACAAGAGAAAGAGGGTGGAAGGGGCATACAGCTAAGACCATCATCTCTAGCCAACTCTGTTCCACTTGGAAAACAGGAGAGAGAGGGCGGGGGGAGAGAGACAGAAGTATGTGAGTGGAAAGAGAGAGATGGGGAGAGGGAGGGAGAGATGGGGAGAGGACAGGAAGAGTAGGGGGGATGGTGGTAGACCAGAACTCAGTTAAGAAACAGGGCAAACTTCATTATATTAAATATCAATCATAGTTTTCTACACTTGTACAGAAAGTTTATTCCTGAAATCCACTACAATATTAACTATTAATATCAATTTCAATTTGCACCACACTGGAACTAGTTTCATTTTAACTATGGTCTGTGGAGATCTCGATCTCTCTTGATTTCTAATCCTACTCTAGATCCCCATTATTTAAGGGCTTGAATCTCCATATTAAACTGTTTTCTTACCTGATTGAAATTGTTCTCCTTCCTTGTTAAAACTGTTTTCCAAGTTCTAAAAACTTAAGGTTTCATGTTAACCACACAGAAGAGAGGGTTCTTCAAATCTGTGCATGATTTTTTGAAAAATTAGAGTTGTGAGTGAACAAAGGCCAAGTTTCCATTTTGTAGCTGAATAATAAATGAGGTGAACCTAGCATCGCTTTTATAAAAAATGCAAAATAAAGATTTGTCTTTCTCTTCCTCTCATGCTTAGAAGAATAAGCTGACTGCCCTAAAAAGCATATTTATTCAAACAGCAAACCTGGTCTTATTGAACTGTTCTCTGTGGGTGCCACATGTTTACAAATATCCTTATCCTAAATTTCTTCCTTTTCTCTCAAGCTAATATCCTGTATGGTGTGCATTAATGCAAAATTGTTTAAAGGGTGAAAAATCAAAAGTCAGGAAATGCCTAGTTAAGGATCTTTAGAACAGTGAGAACTTGGTCACATTGCATACCCTGGGCAAATTATGACACAGTTTTTACCACATGAACAGAACTGTACTGAAGGTATAAATTTAACAAGGAAAAGAGGAATAGAAAAATTACATTCAGGCCACAACACCCATGTAATTAGGGTGTAGAAGTTTTGGAATTTCCTGACAACTTTTCTAAAGTTCGGTCTTTGCACAGAAATATTGTGATAACAGAGTGTTTGCATTTAATTCCCACGAGTTTGCAAGAGAAGAAAGCATTCTAGAGAAATCTTCAGTTTAGCAGTTCCTAACCCCAATTTTCTTCATTCATGTATCTTTATAGGACTGCAATGGAACAAAACCAATCAAAGCAAAAGATTAATATGTCTTTATAGGCTTTCATTCTTTACATTGCATTGAGAATTTTTCCTGAGCAATAATGAGCATACTGCTAAAGTGAAGTTTTAAGTTTGTCATTTGGAAATGTGAAAGCATAGGCATCTGTGCTTTTAAAATTTTTTTTGAGCAAACGATAAATGGTTAAAGGCAAGTGAAGAAAGAATCTGAACTGAGGAACTCTCATTCTTTCTCATTTTCTTTCCCAGCCAAAGTCTTAATGGTTGAAGAACTAAGTTTACACAAGGATAACTCTTTAGTATGCCTTCTCGCTCTATATGTGCAAATAATAGTCACATGTAGTAATGTGGTTACCTAGATAAGGTCAGAAGTTTTCATTTGTATTTTCTGAGAATTAAAAGTCAGTGACTATTTAAACACAATTTTCCTACCAACTTTCCAAAGAACTTGCAGATTTCCAACAAAATTATTGTGAAATTCTAAGTGTGAAAAATAGTGTATTTTTAATTTTATGTAGGTGTATGGATGCAACTACCCCTGTCATTAAAACATTTTCTGAATTGCAGATTCAAATGCATAGAAAAGACTATGCAGATTACTATAAGTTTCATTTAGTTTCATAAAAAGGGTAGAAATTAATTAATTAGCCATTTATTTCTTAAGCAAGGTGAGAAAATTCCATATAAAGAATTGTAAAATTTATTTTTTTAAAAGTGGTAAATAGCTTTCATTTTTAGTATCTTTTATATATATATACTTTTAAGTTCTGGGATACATGTGCAGAATGTGCAGGTTTGTTACATAGGTATAAACATATCATGGTGGTTTGCTGCAGCCATCAACCCGTCAACTACATTAGGTATTTCTGCTAATGCTACCCCTCCCCTAGGCCCCCAACCACCAACAGGCCCCAGTGTGTGATATTCCCCTCCCTGTGTCAATGTGTTCTCATTGTTCAACTCCCACTTATGAGTGAGACCATGTGGTGTTTGGTTTTCTGTTCCTGTGTTAGTTTGCTGAGAATGATGGTTTCCAGCTTCTTCTATGTCCCTGCAAAGGACATGAACTCATCCTTTTTTATGGCTGCATAGTATTACATGGTGTATATGTGCCACATTTTCTTTATCCAGTGTATCACTGATGGGTATTTGGGTGGTTCCAAGTCTTTGCTATTGTGAATAGTGCCGCAATAAACATATGTGTACGTGTGACTTTATAGTAGAATGATTTATAATCCTTTGGGTATATGCCCAGTAATGAGATTGCTGGGTCAAAGGGTATATTTCTGGTTCTAAATCCTTGAGGAATCACCACGCTCTCTTCCACAATGGTTGAACTAATTTACACTCCCATCAACAGTGTAAAAGTGTTCCTATTTCTCCACATCCTCTCTAGCGTCTGTTGCTTCCTGACGTTTTAATGATCACCATGCTAACTGGCACGAGATGGTATCTCATTGTGGTTTTGATTTGCATTTCTCTAATGACCAGGGATGATGAGCTTTTCTTTGTATATTTGTTGTCTGCATAAATGTCTTCTTTTAAGAAGTGTCTGTTCATATCATTTGCCCACTTTTTGATGTGGTCCTTTATTTTTTTCTTGAAATTTGTTTAAGTTATTTGTAGATTCTAGATATTGGCCCTTTGTCAGATGGATAGGTTGCAAAAATTTTCTCCCATTCTGTAGGCTGCCTGTTCACTCTGATGAAAACTTCCTTTGCTTTGCAGATGCTCTTTAGTTTAATTAGATCCCATTTATCAATTTTGGCTTTTGTTAGCCATTGCTTTTGGTGTTTTAGTCATGAAGTCTTTCCCCATGCCTATGTCCTGAATGGTATTGCCTAGGTTTTCTTCTAGGGTTTTTATGGTGTTAGGTCTTATGTTTAAGTCTTTATTCCAACTTGAGTTAATTTTTGTATAAGGTGTAAGGAAGGGGTCCAGTTTTAGTTTTCTGCATATGGCTACCCAGTTTTCCAAACACCATTTATTACATAGGGAAGCCTCTTTCCATTGCTTGTTTTTGTCAGGTTTGTCAAAGATCAGATGGTTGTAGATATGTGGCATTACTTATGAGGCCTCTGTTCTGTTTCATTGGTCTATATATCCGTTTTGGTACCAGTACCATGCTGTTTTGGTTACTGTAGCCTTGTAGTATAGTTTGAAGTCAGGTAGCGTGATGCCTCCAGCTTCGTTCTTTTTGCTTAGGATTGTCTTGGCTATATGGGCTCTTTTGTGGTTCCATATGAAATTTAAAGTCGTTTTTTTCTAATTCTGTGAAGAAAGTCAATGGTAGCTTGATGGGGATAGCACTGAATCTTTGGGAAGTATGGCCATTTTCACAATATTGATCCTTCCTATCCATAAGCATGGAATGTTTTTCCATTTGTTTGTGTCCTCTCTTATTTCCTTGAGCAGTAGTTTGTAGTTCTCCTTGAGGAGGTCCTTCACATTCCTTGTAAGTTGTATTCCTTGGTATTTTACTCCCTTTGTAGCAATTGTGAATGGGAGTTAAATCATAATTTGGCTGTTTGTCTATTATTGGTGTATAGGAATGCCTGTGATTTTTGCACATTGATTTTGTATCCTGAGACTTTGCTGAAGCTGCTTATCAGCTTAAGGAGATTTTGGGCTGAGATGATGAAGTTTTCTAAATATATAATCATGTATTCTACAAAGTGAGACAAATTGACTTCTTCTCTTCCTATTTGAACACTCTATTTCTTTCTCTTGCCTGATTGCCCTGGCCAGAACTTCCAATATTATGTTGAATAGGAGTGGTGAGAGAGGGCATCCTTGTCTTGTGCCACTTTTTAAAGGGAATGCTTCCAGTTTTGCCCATTCAGTATGATATAGACTGTGGGTTTGTCATAAATAGATCTTATTATTTTGAGATATGTTCCATCAATACCTGGTTTATTGAGAGTTTTTAGCATGAAGGGGTGTTGAATTTCATTGAAGGCCTTTTCTGCATCTATTGAGATAATCACATGGTTTTTGTCATGGGTTCTGTTTATGTAATGGATTATGTTTATTGATTTGTGTATGTTGAAGCAGCCTTGTATCCCAGGGATGAAACCAACTTGATCGTGGTGGATAAGCTTTTTGATGTCCTGTTGGATTCAGTTTGCCAGTATTTTATTGAGGATTTTCACATCGATGTTCATCAGGGATATTAGCCTGAAATTTTCCTTTTTTGTTGTGTCTCTGCCAGGTTTTGGTATGAGGATGATGCTGGCCTCATAAAATGAGTTAAGGAGGAGTCCTTCTTTTTCTATTGTTTGGAATAGTTTCACAAGGAATGGAACCAGCTCCTCTTTGTACCTCTTAGAATTCAGCTGTGAATCTGTCTGGTCCTGGGATTTTTTGGGGAGTTGGTAGGCTATTAATTACTGCCTCAATTTCAGAACTTGTTATTGTTCTATTCAGGGATTTGGCTTCCTCCTGGTTTAGTCTTGCGAGGGTGTATGTGTCCAGGAATTTATCCATTTCTTCTAGATTTTCTAGTTTATTTGCATAGAGGTGTTTATAGTATTCTCGGATAGTAGTTTGTACTTCTGTGGGATCAGTGGTGATATCCCCTTTATCACGTTTTATTGTATCTATTTGATTCTTCTCTATCTTCTTCTTTATTAGTCTGGCTAGTGGTCTATTTTGTTAATCTTTACAAAAAAACAGCTCTGGGATTCATTGACTTGTTTGAAGGGTTTTTTGTGTGTCTATTAACTTCAATTCTGCTCTGATCTTAGTTATTTCTTTTCTTCTGCTGGCTTTTGAATTTGTTTGGTCTTGCTTCTCTAGTTCTTTTAATTGTGCTGTTAGCGTGTTGATTTTAGATCTTTCCTGCTTTCTCTTGTGGGCATTTAATGCTATAAATTTCCCTCTAAACACTGCTTTAGCTGTGTCCCAGAGATTCTGGTACATTGTGTATTTGTTCTCATTGGTTTCAAAGAATTTATTTATTTCTGCCTTAATTTCATTATTTACCCAGTAGTCATTCAGGAGCAGGTGGTTCAGTTTCCATGTAGTTGTGTGGTTTTGAGTGAGTTTCTTAATGCTGAGTTCTAGTTTGATTGCACTGTGGTCTGAGAGACTGTTATGATTTCCATTCTTTTGCATTTGCTGAGGAGTGTTTTACTTCCAATTATGTGGTCAATTTAAGAATAAGTGCGATGTGGTGCTAAGAAGAATGTATATTCTGTTGATTTGGGGTGGAGAGTTCTGTAGATATCTATTAGGCCCACTTCAGCAGAGCTGAGTTCAAGTCCTAAATATCCTTGTTAATTTTCTGTCTTGTTGATCTAATATTGACAATGGGGTGTTAAAGTCTCCCACTATATTATTGTGTGGGAGTCTAAGTCTCTTTGTAGGTCTCTGCGAACTTGCTTTATGAATCTGGGTGCTCCTCCATTGGGTGCATATATATTTAGGATAGTTAGCTCTTCTTGTTGCATTGATCCCTTTACCATTATGTAATATCTTTCTTTGTCTTTTTTGATCTTTGTTGGTTTAAAGTCTGCTTTATCAGAGACTAGGATTGCAACCCCTGCTTTTTTTTGCTTTCCATTTGCTTTATTTTGAACCTTTATTTCCATCCCTTTATTTTGAGCCTATGTGTGTCTTTGCATGTGAGACGGGTCTCCTGAATACAGCACACTGGTGGGTCTTGACTCTTTATCCAATTTGCCAGTCTGTGTCTTTTAATTGGGGCATTTAGCCCATTTACATTTAAGGTTAATATTTTTATGTGTGAATTTGATCCTGTCATTATGATGCTAGCTGGTTATTTTGCCCATTAGTTGATGCAGCTTCTTCATAGTGTCAACAGTCTTTATAATAATTTGGTATGTTTTTGCAGTGGCTAGTACTAATTTTTCCTTTCTATATTTAGTACTTCCTTCAGGAACTTTTCTAAGGCAGGCATGGTGGTGACAAAATCTCTCAGCATTTGCTTGTCTGGAAAAGATTTCTCCGTTGCTTATGAAGGTTAGTTTGGCTGGATATGAAATTCTGGGTTGAAAATTCTTTTCTTGGCCGGGCGCGGTGGCTCAAGCCTGTAATCCTTGCACTTTGGGAGGCCGAGACGGGCGGATCACGAGGTCAGGAGATCAAGACCATCCTGGCTAACCCGGTGAAACCCCGTCTCTACTAAAAAATACAAAAAACTAGCCGGGCGAGGTGGCGGGCGCCTGTCGTCCCAGCTACTAGGGAGGCTGAGGCAGGAGAATGGCGTAAACCCGGGAGGCGGAGCTTGCAGTGAGCTGAGATCCGGCCACTGCACTCCAGCCTGGGCGACAGAGCGAGACTCCGTCTCAAAAAAAAAAAAAAAAGAAAATTGTTTTCTTTAAGAATATTGAATATTGGCCCCCACTCTCTTCTGGCTTGTAGGCTTTTGCCGAGAGATCCACTCTTAGTCTGATGGGCTTCACTTTGTGGGTAACCTGACCTTTCTCTCTGGCTGCCCTTAACATTTTTTCCTTCATTTCAACCTTGGTGAATCTAACAATTATATGTCTTGGGGTTGCTCTTCTCGAGGAGTATCTTTGTGGTGTTCTCTGTATTTCCTGAATTAGAATGTTAGCCTGTCTTGCTAGGTTGAGGAAGTTCTCCTGGATAATATCCTGAAGAGTGTTTTCCAACTTGGTTCCATTCTCCCCATCAATTTCAGGTACACCAATCAAACATAGGTTTGATCTTTTCACATAGTCCCATATTTCTTGGAGGCTTTATTTTTCCATTTTTCCTTTTCATTCTTTTTTCTCTAATCTTGTCTTCATGCTTTATTTCATTAAGTAGATCTTCAATCTCTGATATCCTTTCTTCCACTTGATCAATTTGGCTATTGATACTTGTGTATGCTTCACAAAGTTCTTGTGCTGTTTTTTCCAGCTCCATCAGGTCATTTATGTTCTTCTCTAAACTGGTTATTCTAGTTAGCAATTCCTCTAACCTTTTTTCAAGGTTCTTATCTTCTTCGCATTGGGCTAGAACATGCTCCTTTGGCTCGGAGGAGTTTGTTATTATGCACCTTCTGAAGCCTACTTCTGTCAATTTGTCAAACTCATTCTCCATTCAGTTTTGTTCCCTTGCTGGTGAGGAGTTGTGATCCTTTGGAGGAGAAGAGGCATTCTGGTTTTTGGAATTTTCAGCCTTTTTGTGCTGGATTTTCCTCATCTTCAAGGATTTATCTACCTTTGGTCTTTGATGTTGGTGACCTTTGGATGGGGTTTCTGTGTGCACATCCTTTTTGTTGAGGTTGATGCTATTCCTTTCTGTTTGTTCATCTTCCTTCTAACAGTCAGGCCCCTCTGCTGCAGGTCTGTTGGAGTTTGCTGGAGGTCCACTCCAGACACTGTTTGCCTCGGTATCACCAGCAGAGGCTGCAGAACAGCAAAGATTGCTGTCTGTTCCTTCCTCTGGAAGCTTCGTCCCAGAAGGACACCCGCCAGATGCCAGCTGGAGCTCTCCTTTATGAGGTTGACCCCTGCTGGGAGGTGTCTCCCAGTTAGGAGGCAAGGGGGTCAGGGACCGACTTGAGGAGGCAGCCTGTCTCTTAGCAGAGCTTGAGCGCTGTGCTGGGAGATCCACTGCTCTCTTCAGAGCCAGCAGGCAGGAACGTTTAAGTCTGCTGAACCTGCACCCACAGCTGCCCCTTCCCCCAGGTGCTCTGTCCCAGGGAGACAAGAGTTTTATCTATAAGCCCCTGACTGGGGCTGCTACCTTTCTTTCAGAGATGCCCTGACCAGAGAGGAGGAACCTACAGAGGCAGTCTGACTATAGTGGCTTTGCTGATCTGCAGTGGGCTCTGCCAAGTTTGAACTTCTTGGTGGCTTTGTTTACACTGTGAGGGGAAAACTACCTACTCAAGCTTCAGTAATGGTGGACGCCCCTCTCCCCACCAAGTTTGAGTGTCCCAGGTCAACTTCAGACTGCTGTGCTGGCAGTGAGAATTTCAAGCTAGTGGATCTTAGCTTGCTAGGCTCCATAGGGGTGGGATCCATTGAGCTAGACCACTTGGATCCCTGGCTTCAGCCCCCTTTCCAGGGGAGTGAATGGTTCTCTCTCGCTGGCATTCCAGGTGCCACTGGGGTATGAAAAATAACTCCTGCAGCTAGCTTGGTGTCTGCCCAAATGGTTGCCCAGTTTTGTGCTTAAAACCCAGGGCCCTGGTCGTGTAGGCACCTGAGGGAATCTCCTGGTCTGCGGGTTGCAAAGATGGTAGGAAAAGTGTAGTATCTGGGTCGTAATGCACCGTCCCTCACAGCACAGTCCCTCACAGCTTCCATTGGTTAGGGGAGGGAGTTCCCCAACCCCTTGCACTTCCCAGGTGAGGTGATGCCCCACTCTGCTTCTGCTCACCTTCCATGGGCTGCACCCACTGTCTAACCAGTCACAATGAGATGAGCCAGGTACCTCTGTGGGAAATGCAGAAATCACCCGCCTTCTGTGCTGATCTCTCTGGGAGCTGCAGACCAGAGCTGTTCCCATTCAGCCATCTTGCCCAGCATCAAAACTTCTACTTGGTTAAAGTTAGAATTTTATTCTTAAATTTATTAACATGAATATTAATGTTTATTACTAATGACAGTTCTTTTTCCTGAATAGCAATTATATCAGCAGCTAATGCTTATTGACTTCTTACATTGTGCTAAGCCCTTTGCTTATTTATCTCATGTAAGCTACTCAAAAATCCCATATTGGAGATGTTATTACTATCTCCATTTTACTGAAATGGAGATAGCTGCTTAACAGGGTTTAGGAACTCACATAGTAAGTGCAAATAATAGTAAAAGGTACACCCTGCTGATGTACACTGGTGAATAATACTCAATAGAAAGTATGAAAACAACCACAATATATCTTCTTCATGATCTAGCTCAATTCCAGCATCTGGAGAGTGAAAAGTGTGAGAAAAATGAATTTAGATTCCAGCTATTGCAAATGAGAAGTTGATTGTTGAAGAAACAAACACTGAAATGTTTGATCTTTCATCGGGGGGTGTCAACATATTACAAATATTTTAGTGTTACTCTAAGGAACAAAAGGGAAAACAGAAATAATCCCTTCACCCCATGATGTGCTAAAAATTGAGAAATGGAAGCTCTTGTTTATTTGGTCAGGTTACTTCCTGAAGGTCATTTTGTAAGGGAAATGTTTGTGATTGGGAAAAGGAAATTCTTATTTTTTTGTGGCATTTGTTCATGCATGGAATAAGTGAATTGAATTTTACAGTTTATAATCTTGTTCACTTACAAACAGCCAATAAGTGGGAGGTATTTGAAAATACAATTAAATGAAAACATCATCTCAAGAACTAATATTATGTGTCTTTTATCTATTGAACTTTCAATTCTTTGTTTTAAATTTATTTTCATTTTTGTCCAAGTTACACATTCACATATTTTAAAGAGTCAAGTACTTTCACAAGGTTTCAATAAAAAACAAAAGTTACCTGCTTCGTCCACTCAAATGTTTCCCTTCCTAGAGGCACCATGATAGACATATACTGCAATTTCTGAATATTTTGTTCTAGCCATTGTCTATCACTCCTAGTATGAAAGATGAAGATTTTGCTTTTGCAAAATCTCACCCCACTCGTACTCCTACATATATTTCTCATCTTCATCCTTCCACTGTATTTATCATGTGATTTTGCTTAGACCATCATTTGGGTTTTACATCATACTGACTCTGTAAATCCTATTTATAACTAAGTTGCCTTATATACTATGACTATTTTTCTACGCAGCATTCTGTTTTTCTTAAAGTTAGCAATGATCTGGTGTTTGATTGCTTAGCTTTGTGTGTACTTACTACTAATACATTTCCCAATTATCCTCAAGTTGTATGTATCTCTCAGGACATTAGGACAATTTTATCTCTCTGGATAAATCCCTCTAGAGTCTGAGCTGCTTCAGTTTGAATTGTTTGCCATCTACACCTGCATTAATTATTTACTGCCACAAACTTGGTGGATTAAAATAGCACACATTTATTATTTCAGACTTTCCATGGGTTAGGAGTCCAGGCACAGCATAGCTGAGTTCCCTGTTCAGGATCTCACTGGACTGAAAACAAGGTATTGGTTAGGGCTAAATTCTCATCAGAGGCTCAGGGTCCTCTTCCAAGCTCACGTCACTCTTGGCAGGATTCAGTTCCTTGTAGATATGGGACTGAGGCCGTTGGCTTCTATAGACCACCCACCATTCCCTGACATGCGGTCTTTGCCACATAAATGGCTGTCTGCTTCTTTAAGGTGAGCAGGAGAGAATCTCTGATGTTTCGAATCTCTTTGATGCCTTCCCTGTATGATTTCTAGACCATTTTTAAAAGGCTCATCTAGTTAGGTAAGACTTCACCCAGGATAATCTCCCTATTGATTAACTAAAAGTCAACTGATTAGGGACTTTAATAACATCTGAAAACCTCTTCATCTTCACCATATAACATATTCACAGATTCTGCACACACTCATGTGAGGGGATTCTACAGGGCACATATATCAAGGGGTGGAAATCTTGGGGGTCATTGTAGAATTCTGCTTACCATTATACCTAATAACTGGAAGCCACCCAGAACTCTCCATTCATTATCATCACAGAGATTCTCTCAGTCTCTCTCTCGAATTGAATTCCCTGTTTCCTGGACTTTGTGTCTTTTTTTTTTCTTTTTTCTTGGTTCATTTTATAAATTTCTAGAAGCACATCTTCAAACAGCTTCCTGAAAAGGGACTACATGAGAAGTTTTGTTTTCTAGACACTGAAATGGAGTTCTTGAAGTTATTTTTCCTCAGAATTTTTAGTATGTTGTTGCTTCATTGCCTTCTAGCTTCCACTATTGTTATTGATAAGTCTGATGTCATCTTATACTTGATACTTTGTATGAAACCTGTTTTTTTTTTCTCCCTGAGACTATATATTGTCCATTATCCGTCCCCAGTTTTGTGAAATTCCTCGATAATGTGCCTTGGATTTGGTCTACTTTATCCATTGTTCTGGGTGCTCAGTGACATCCCTTTCAATCAGGACATTCATGTTCTTCATAGATTCTGGAAATTTTATTTTGAATTATTTTATTAGTGATTTCCTTTTATCTATTTTCAGTATCCTCTATTCATAGAATTCCAATTATTATTATTATTATTATTATTATTATTTTGACAGAGTCTTGCTCTGTCACCCAGGCTGGAGTGCAGTGGCACTATCGCGGCTCACTGCAACCTCCACCTCCTGGGTTCATGCCATTCTCCTGCCTCAGCCTCCC
This sequence comes from Papio anubis, assembly GCF_008728515.1. NCBI lineage: Eukaryota > Metazoa > Chordata > Mammalia > Primates > Cercopithecidae > Papio > Papio anubis. Next base: position 135,019,006 of record NC_044996.1, read on the forward strand.
AAGTAGCTGGGACTACAGGCACCTGCCACCACACCCAGCTAATTTTTTTGTATTTTTAGTAGAGATGGGGTTTCACCATGTTAGCCAGGATGGTCTGGATCTCCTGACCTCATGATCCACCCGCCTTGGCCTCCCAAAGTGCTGGGATTACAGGCGTGAGCCACTGTACCTGGTCAGAACTTCAATTATTCTAGAACATTCTAGATAAGTCTCTATTTTAAAAATATTATCTATTTTCTTCTCTTTCTTCTAGTCTTTCGGGGAGATTCTCTTGATTTTATCTTCCAATATATATTTTTTAATTTTTTATTTTTTTTTTGAGATGGAGTCTTGCTCTGTTGCCCAGACTGGAGTGCACGTGGCATCATCTCAGCTCACTGAAACCTCTGCCTCCTGGGTTCAAGTGATTATCGTGCCTCAGCCTCCCAAGTAGTTGGGATTACAGGCACACGCCGTACTCCCAGCTAATTTTTATATTTTTAGTAGAGATGGGATTTCACCATGTTGGCCAGGCTGGTCTCGAACTCCTGACCTCAGTGATCTACCTGCCTCAGCCTCCTAAAGTGCTGGGATTACAGGTATGAGCCACTGTGCCCAGGGTATCTTCCAATAGTTTGTGTGATCATATTGTTTATTTCTAAGGTTTCATGTTCACTGGATATTTGCTTTATAGTATCTACTTCTTCATAGATTAATATTCTCTAAGGATATTAATACTAGTTATTATTCGTTATATTTGTACTGGCATTTAAAGGGAGGTGGGGTTTTTTTCCATAAATGCCTGGCAGTCTTTGGCTGTTGGCTCATATTTAAGAGTGAGGCAGGCGCTAAAAAGAAGGCTGGGAGCTCATGGCAGGGGGAGTGCTTCTCAATGGTGCTTTTCTCTCTAGGATAATATTTGGAAAACTTTTTATTTGAATGTCATGTGCTTATTTCTCTTGGGAGATAGGTCTCTCAAAGAAGATGCCTTTGACCCCCTCCACAGAAGGGGGAGAATGTTTTAGAATAGTTGAAATTCTATGAATAGAGGATAGAGAAAAACAGAAGGAAATCAGTAATAAAATAATTCAATATAAAATTTCTAGAATTTAAGAAGAACATATGTATCTGGCTCCCAACATTACTGAGCTATATGAGGGAAGGTGGCTAGAGAACTTAGGTCCTATACATAAGGTTTATCTTAGTCCCCATGTTTTCTGTTTGGTATCTCTGTTTTAGTTGTACCTTGTATTGCCTAATTCAAAGATCATCTGCTTATCATCCTTAGAGAATAAACTTCAAGTCTCCTGCCAGAATGCGGGATGGATATTTGTTCAGATGTATAAATTTGGAATGGAGATATGAGGGACCAAATTTTTAAACAGTCTTTCAACTGATTATTCCACCTGCCAAATCCTGCTTCTTTGTAGGAGTCTGCAATGTACATTAGGTTATTTCTCCCCTTTTCCAACTTCCAGATTAGGATTCAGCTTTCTCATGTCTGTTAAATCATTTAACCTCTACCATCTGTCCACCAACTTCCAAAATTGTGTCACTGTTGTCTCCTGTCTCATACTTTGTTCTCATGTATTTATATCTTCTGTAAACATTCCTTTATTCTCATTTAGTGGGATTCTGGGAGGGAGAGGAGCTAAGTGTATGTTCAATCTACCATTTTTAACTATTCATATGCAAGACAATACTCATCAAAGCCCCAATGAGTTTTTTGAAAGGAACATCACCAGATGATTTGATTTGAAAGCCTGCCTGAAGGAATAACAAAACGTATTTTAAATATATAGTCAGTAAAATGGAATCATATTGGTGACTACAGACAGATTAATGGAACAAAAACACAGCAGACCAAAGACATTCGTATATGATCACACAATATTTCAAATTAGTAAGAAAAGAATTAACCAGGTAACTAATCAGCTGATAAATGATATTAGAACAAATGACTAACAATTTTTCAATATATACATATAACATCAGAATAAAGTTTGAGGATCTGGTCTCCTTCCTAGGGTCTGACAAGAGTCCCAGGGTATGACAAAAACTCCAAGAGTGTCTTTCAGCGTGTGGTTGTAACTATGCCATTTTTCTTTGCTCTGGCTCTTGTGGTCCTCCTGAAGGCAGCTGGCTTTTCTGACTCAATCCCTCCAGTACACATACATGCACATGCATATGCATATGTGCATGTACACATCCTCCTCCCCCAGCGGATCATGACAGCCTTAACTGCAGTTTCCAAGGACACTGAGCTTAGTATTTGGTTGCCAGCCTTATCAGAGATCCTGCCTCTTCCCCAAAGCCAGATTGAGAGGAGGGCAACATCTCTACTGCTCTCACAACTCCCTACCCTTATCTACCGGGATTAGAAATCCTATTCCTTGTGGACTAGACTGCCACCTCACTGCTTGAACCCTCTGAGTCTTGATCTTGTTCACCCTGTTTGGAAATAAGGCCCTCTCTTATCTGTCCTTGAAGCAAAAAACTATCCACACCTCCAGAAGAGGAAGCCCTGGTGTTATAGTTATCTCATCTTGATTAACAAATCACGCCCAAACTTTTCATAAGCAATGATATGGTTTTTTTTGCTCAATAATTTGCAATTTGGGGCTGCTTAGAGGCTGAGGACTAGGATATAAAATCATCTAGAGGCTAGTTCACTAACATTTCTAGTGGCTAATGCTAGCTGCCAGCTGGGGGTCTCAGCTAGTGCTATTAGAGCACACATTGTCTCCTCATGTGGTTGAGGCTTACTTATAGCATGGTGCCTGGGTCTCAAGGGTGAGCATGCCAAAGAAGGAGAGCCAGGTAGAGCCATATTGCTTTATAGGACCTAGCCTTGGAAGTCATGCAGCATCACTTCCACTCCATTCTATTTGCTGACCATTCTATCTCATAGGTTCACTCAGGTTCCACTCAGGTTCAAAGGAAAACAAAGGAACATGTAGGACTGGATAGATTGCTGCAGCCATTTTTAGAAAATATTATCTGCCACATCTGGCTCACTGTGTTAAAAAGAAGAGGAAGAAACTGAACAAAATTGAGAAAAAATTTATAGAAAGAATCAATGAAACCAAAAGTTTGTTTTTTGAAAGGATAAGCAAGATTGATAGACTGCTAGCTAGATGATTGACAAAGAAAAAAAGAAAATCCAAATAAGCACATCAGAAATCACAAAGGTAACATTACAATTGACCCCACAGAAATACAAAAGATCCTCGGAGACTATTATGAAGACTTCTATGCACGCAAACTACAAAAGCTAGAGGAAATTGATAAATTCCTGGAAAACTCCAACATCCCAAATTTGAATCTTTAGGGTGTCTTCTAACTAATCTCAAAACTTTACAATTACAGCAAGATCTTAAATGAAAGCCGAATTGATTTTACTCTCCACTGTGGCGCATTAAGTCTCAACATTGGAGACTGACAACCAGTTCAACGTCGCCTGGAAGGCACTTCTTTGTAGACCGCAGAACATTTACCTACAGGATTCCTAATTTTCTGCCAGAGGCTCGGAAAGTGGTCAGAAATTACCTATGTCCAAGGCTTTTAGGACTTGCTCTGACCTGTTAAAATGGCCCAGGTCTTGTTGGGGCCTAAACCCCTAAACCCGCCCTGGCTCCCCACTCAGCAACTAAGGAGGGACTCCACCTCATTTCAGATACGGTTTGCAGGCCACCTCCCTCCCGACCTCTCTTCCAACCCCCTCCCTATGTGGACTTCTACCACCCCTCCTAACGCCCTCCCAGCCACTCCTTCACCCTCCCTAGAGCTCCAACTGCCCCGGCCTCGGACACTCCTCCCCCTCAGCCACTCCTCTTACCTCTCCCATTTCCATCCACACTCGCTTCCAAGACCGCAGTAGCAGCCCCATTATCAGCTCCTCTACCAGCCGGGGCCTGCCCTCAACCCTCTACCAGTCAGCCTGTCTTTAACCCCACCCCTACTGCTCAGTCTGTTCCAACCTCCCCTAGTTTGCTGCCCCTCCCCCACCCCAAGAAGTTGCTGGAGCCAGCAAGAGTCCACCGCCCCTTTCCTTGGCTGGACCTTTCCTTAAACTTGGAAGAACGACCTGGCTTAATTTCTCAGCCAACCCCACCAATATTCCCAAAGAGCTCGATACCTAGGCCAGAACATATAA